>NC_072738.1:155285159-155388637 GCF_026930045.1 Uloborus diversus
CACACCGATGCGAATTGAGAAAATGACTTTATCAATATTGCTATCTACCCCTTTACCGATAACAGATAACAAACCCCACGTGCGAGTATTATTCACCACCTGGCCTACGTCTTTCAAGTGATGTCACTGTTTCTGACCAATTAAAATTAGTTCACGTTTCTCAAATATCAAGCACATAGATCGACAATAGCCTGATGTCTGGTTTTCCAAACAAAATTTTAGATTTTAATTCGTAGTTTCGAATTAATTTCTTTTTCATTTCAAACTTATATAAAAAAATTTCCAGCTTGTAAGAATATTTCTTTCAAAAACAGATTTTTGATTCAAAACAGTATTTTTTCAAACTTGTAATATTTTTCTACTTAGAAAATGAAATCAAAAATTTTTGTTTTCTTTAATCATATAAAATGTTTTTAAAAAATATTTCTCAAACTTGTAATATTTTGCCGCTAATTAAAAAAAAAAATCAATTTTTTTTTTCAATCATATAAAAATAAATTTTTATTCTTACAACAATAAATTTTTCCGCAAAAATATTTTTTTCAAATCAAAATAATAATAATAATAATATTTTGTAACATATTATTTTTTTTTCTTTTCAATCTTTTTTTTTTTTCGCAAAACTATTTTTTTTTTTTTTTTCAAAAATTTTCAAACTTACAAAATAAAATTTTTTCAACTGAATCTTTAAACGAAATGATTTAATTAAATTTAAAACTCAATATCACTTTACTCTTAGTATTAATAACCAATAGCACTTAACCATTTACTCTTCGCACTCTAAGTATTAATTAACACACATGCATTATAAATAATAATAATAATGTTTAAGATACTTACAAATCATCCACTCAAGCTTTCAAATATCCATCTAGCATGTTATTGTTCATTCGTGTGAGGGAACTTGTAATAAAACTTTACTCATCAACCGAAATTATAAGCGAAAATATCACATTTTTAGCACTTAATATAATCCTACAATTAACAAATTGGTTTTAACTTTGAATTTAAGAAAAATAAAAACTATTACACACTTAGTAACATATCTATCGATGTATATTATTTCATGACAAATCACAAATAGGTGAGGATCTTTTATCGATCATGTGACCAACTAAGTTAAGAAAGAGCATCCTTATCTCATATGAGAATTTATAAGTCTTTAATATTTCTCTTTAATGTAAGTGTATTCATACGTACGAGTTTGTGTATGTGAATATAACTGTGTATTGTTTTCAAAACCATTGACATGTTTAAGCTTTACGGTTCTAATTTTGACTTTCCACTTAGCATTAGTCGAAGTCCTTCGCATGTATTAAACTATAGAAATATCACAAAAATTATATTTTCATTCAGTCTTAATTACAAAACCATACAATAACATGAAGACAACACCGATAGTATAAAGATTACTTACAATAAAGTGCATATAAAAAATATATGTAAGAGTGATTTCAAAGTATAATCCATCAACCATATTCAACATCTCAATAAAAACACAAGTCTCTTTTAAAATGATAAACACAATTTATTCACACACACAGTAAAAGACAATTAAAAAAACTTACATCTTTAAGTAAAACTCTTCAAAACTTTCAAGCGTATTTTTAACATCAATTGCATCAAATAAATCAGACACATGACATTTTAAACATGGACTATCAACATTCAAAGTAACGAAGTCACGAGTCAAGTTTTCCCAATTAACATTAAAAAGAGCCTGTTCGAAAAAAGTGTCGAACTTCCGACCCCTTGTTAATGATTCACATTCATGCACGCTCATGTAAAAAATGAATCCATTTTTACAATCCACACATTCTTTTTTAGAAAGGTAGTTTATGTTGCATATGAGCTCATCAAATAGTCACTTACGTAGAGAATCAGCCAGTTTACCAACTTCTTGTGATGTATATGTGCTGATTTTATCACATCGACAATCACAGGGATATTTTTTCTCAATTTCCGGAAGGATGTACTCTTTTAGAGTATAAGTCATAAGTTTGTCTTTGACACTACGTGAGATACAAGGGGACGCGTAGCACAATTTGTCAATCTGGCTTTAGAAAAGTAGAACTCTATCAGGTATCAACTGGAACACTTCTCGTTTCAGTTTGAACAATCTTTGCACACTAACACAGATGTTACCATTCGCACTCGACTCTCCTTTTTTATAACAAAAGCGAAATCACGGTCTTCGATTAATTTTTGATTTATATTTTTACGTAGGCTTGAAATTAGTGATCTCCACACATCTGGTTCTAAGGAAACACCATCCTTAGTTGGTCGAAGAATACCATCTTTCCCACACGTATATCTTCTAATATGCACGCGTGTACGTTTCCGAAAAGTATTCAACTAAAGTGAAAATACAATCACCCAAGTGTATCGTATCATCAGGCTGTGGAGAAGCCTCAGTGTTCATTTTCATGTTCGTTGCATCCCATCTGTTCATCTTCAGGCTTCAAAGTTTCAGAATGATTTTCACCAGCGTTACTCATTCTTAACTCTCATAGGATTAAGAGTCACAATACTAAAACAACTTCCTGTGAACTTAAAAAATAAATCAAACTAGGTTTTAACACTAGCGGGTGAAGAAAAATCCTAAGTACATAGAATGAAATTTCACGACGTCTTTCAAAGCTCAGAATCACTCTGAAAATGATTCTCCAAACATCCACTATAAACCAATGAATATTCACTTTAACCAATGAGTCAAAGTGTTGGCATTTTCTAAAAATCTGAATACTGTGGAAAACAACTCAATTCTGCTCAAAAGTTCGTGTGATATTCTATGACGTCAGTAGCAGGAGATTTATTTACACTTCTCATTGGTTAAAGTGAATATTCATTGGTTTATAGTGGATGTTTGGAGAATCATTTTCAGAGTGATTCTGAGCTTTGAAAGACGTCGTGAAATTTCATTCTATGTACTTAGGATTTTTCTTCACCCGCTAGTGTTAAAACCTAGTTTGATTTATTTTTTAAGTTCACAGGAAGTTGTTTTAGTATTGTGACTCTTAATCCTATGAGAGTTAAGAATGAGTAACGCTGGTGAAAATCATTCTGAAACTTTGAAGCCTGAAGATGAACAGATGGGATGCAACGAACATGAAAATGAACACTGAGGCTTCTCCACAGCCTGATGATACGATACACTTGGGTGATTGTATTTTCACTTTAGGTGAATACTTTTCGGAAACGTACACGCGTGCATATTAGAAGATATACGTGTGGGAAAGATGGTATTCTTCGACCAACTAAGGATGGTGTTTCCTTAGAACCAGATGTGTGGAGATCACTAATTTCAAGCCTACGTAAAAATATAAATCAAAAATTAATCGAAGACCGTGATTTCGCTTTTGTTATAAAAAAGAAGAGTCGAGTGCGAATGGTAACATCTGTGTTAGTGTGCAAAGATTGTTCAAACTGAAACGAGAAGTGTTCCAGTTGATACCTGATAGAGTTCTACTTTTGGAAAGCCAGATTGACAAATTGTGCTACGCGTCCCCTTGTATCTCACGTAGTGTCAAAGACAAACTTATGACTTATACTCTAAAAGAGTACATCCTTCCGGAAATTGAGAAAAAATATCCCTGTGATTGTCGATGTGATAAAATCAGCACATATACATCACAAGAAGTTGGTAAACTGGCTGATTCTCTACGTAAGTGACTATTTGATGAGCTCATATGCAACATAAACTACCTTTCTAAAAAAGAATGTGTGGATTGTAAAAATGGATTCATTTTTTACATGAGCGTGCATGAATGTGAATCATTAACAAGGGGTCGGAAGTTCGACACTTTTTTCGAACAGGCTCTTTTTAATGTTAATTGGGAAAACTTGACTCGTGACTTCGTTACTTTGAATGTTGATAGTCCATGTTTAAAATGTCATGTGTCTGATTTATTTGATGCAATTGATGTTAAAAATACGCTTGAAAGTTTTGAAGAGTTTTACTTAAAGATGTAAGTTTTTTTAATTGTCTTTTACTGTGTGTGTGAATAAATTGTGTTTATCATTTTAAAAGAGACTTGTGTTTTTATTGAGATGTTGAATATGGTTGATGGATTATACTTTGAAATCACTCTTACATATATTTTTTATATGCACTTTATTGTAAGTAATCTTTATACTATCGGTGTTGTCTTCATGTTATTGTATGGTTTTGTAATTAAGACTGAATGAAAACATAATTTTTGTGATATTTCTATAGTTTAATACATGCGAAGGACTTCGACAAATGCTAAGTGGAAAGTCAAAATTAGAACCGTAAAGCTTAAACATGTCAATGGTTTGAAAACAATACACAGTTATATTCACATACACAAACTCGTACGTATGAATACACTTACATTAAAGAGAAATATTAAAGACTTATAAATTCTCATATGAGATAAGGATGCTCTTTCTTAACTTAGTTGGTCACATGATCGATAAAAGATCCTCACCTATTTGTGATTTGTCATGAAATAATATACATCGATAGATATGTTACTAAGTGTGTAATAGTTTTTATTTTTCTTAAATTCAAAGTTAAAACCAATTTGTTAATTGTAGGATTATATTAAGTGCTAAAAATGTGATATTTTCGCTTATAATTTCGGTTGATGAGTAAAGTTTTATTACAAGTTCCCTCACACGAATGAACAATAACATGCTAGATGGATATTTGAAAGCTTGAGTGGATGATTTGTAAGTATCTTAAACATTATTATTATTATTTATAATGCATGTGTGTTAATTAATACTTAGAGTGCGAAGAGTAAATGGTTAAGTGCTATTGGTTATTAATACTAAGAGTAAAGTGATATTGAGTTTTAAATTTAATTAAATCATTTCGTTTAAAGATTCAGTTGAAAAAATTTTATTTTGTAAGTTTGAAAATTTTTGAAAAAAAAAAAAAAATAGTTTTGCGAAAAAAAAAAAGATTGAAAAGAAAAAAAAATAATATGTTACAAAAATATTATTATTATTATTATTTTGATTTGAAAAAAATATTTTTGCGGAAAAATTTATTGTTGTAAGAATAAAAATTTATTTTTATATGATTGAAAAAAAAAATTGATTTTTTTTTTTAATTAGCGGCAAAATATTACAAGTTTGAGAAATTATTTTTTAAAAACATTTTATATGATTAAAGAAAACAAAAATTTTTGATTTCATTTTCTAAGTAGAAAAATATTACAAGTTTGAAAAAATACCGTTTTGAATCAAAAATCTGTTTTTGAAAGAAATATTCTTACAAGCTGGAAATTTTTTTATATAAGTTTGAAATGAAAAAGAAATTAATTCGAAACTACGAATTAAAATCTAAAATTTTGTTTGGAAAACCAGACATCAGGCTATTGTCGATCTATGTGCTTGATATTTGAGAAACGTGAACTAATTTTAATTGGTCAGAAACAGTGACATCACTTGAAAGACGTAGGCCAGGTGGTGAATAATACTCGCACGTGGGGTTTGTTATCTGTTATCGGTAAAGGGGTAGATAGCAATATTGATAAAGTCATTTTCTCAATTCGCATCGGTGTGTGTGGACGATGGGAAGTTCTTTGGGATTATGGTAGTTTTTTTCAACAGCCGCGTTGATTTGCGATTTCACGGCATGCCTTCTGCAAATCGACGATGGGCAAACAGCCGTATGCAGCGATTTCAAATAAAACATGCATGTAGTTGTAATTTGTGAGATTGAGTTATAATTAACAATCCACTTATTACAATTTCATTCACTGTTTTTAAATAACTTCGCGATAGCTGGTACTTGAGGGATTTCACCCCAAAAAGGTTAGTCTTTTGTACTTAATTTTAGTCAGTATTTAGCTATAACTTAATTTGTCAAAATTTAGATTAAGTTTCTTAATTTAACGTATAGCTGTCCATTTGAATGTATCGTTAAAAGGATAAAGACTAAAATAAATGATATCGATTTTGTTAAAGAAATTAGTTGTTAAAGTAAAATATTATTGGGAAAATGAAATAGTCAAAGTGATTCTAATTCATGAATGTTGAAAATTTTGTTTTATTCTAACAAGAGTGCTTGTATGAAAAAAAAATAATAATAATAAAGTAAAACACTATGCGATAAAATGACTAAGTTAAATACTAATCAAAAAATAATTAATAGAGTTGATTAAATAAAATGTGATAAATTAAATGAAACTCTTGAAAAGCATATAAAGTGATGAAATGTAACTTGAGTGCGAAATTTGCTTACTGGAAAAAAATTAAATAAGTTGATTTTTTTAAAATCGTGAAAATTTATTAATGATAAGTGTTAATTACTACTAAGAGTAAATTGATTGCAAGTTTTTAAAATAAATTAGTTGGATGAAAATTGTAGACCTGATAATGTTTCGAAAAATTTGTGGGTTCGATTACTGTTACTAATTGTGAAAAATTTCTAAGTTTAAAAATAACGGGAAAAAAACGATAAAGTAAAAACAAGCAAGAAAATGATTAAGTTAAATACTAAGCGATAAAATGACTAAGTTTAATACTAATCAAAAAATAATTAAATAAAATGTGATAAATTCAATAAAACTCTTGAAAAGCATATGTAGTGATAAAATGTAACTTGAGTGCGAAATTTGCTTACTGGAAAAAATTAAATAAGTTGATTTTTAAAATCCATGAAAATTTCTTAATGATAAGTGTTTATTAATGCTAAGAGTAAATTGATTCCAAGTTTTGAAATGAATTTCAGTAGAAATTATTTTTCGGTAAGTCTATTTTTAAAATTTGCTGACATGAAGTTTTGATACTCGACTTATAATTTTAACATTTCTCGGGTTCTTCATTGATGTTTAACTTTTTTATGTGATGTGTTTTATTTTAGCGTAGGTAAAAATAATTAAATAAAAGTGAAATTTATAAATTGTAATGAAAATTCTGTTAATGAAATTAGTTGGTTGTAAAGTAATATTTTGGAAAAGCTGTAATGAATGATAAATAGTAAAACGCAGTAAGTAAAATAGTAAAGTATGGTAAAGTAAAATAAAATAGTCAGAGGGGATTTAATTCATGAAAGTTGAAAATTTTGTTTTATTCCATCAAGAGTGTTTGCATGAAAAAAAAAAATAAAGGAAAATATGATTAACTTAAATATCGATGATAAAAAATAATTATTAGAGTTAATTAAATGAAATGCGATAAATTAAATGAAACTCATGAAAAGCATATGTAGTGATAAAATATAACTTGAGTGGGAAATTTGGTTACAGTAAAAAAAAATTATTTAAGAAGATAATTTTTAAAATTCATGAAAATATTTGATAGTGATAAGTGTTAATTAATACGAAGAGTAAATTGATTGTAGATTTTGGAAAATTAAATGGATAAATGTATAAAAATAATAACGTATGTGATAATGTAAAATAATAATAATGAAAAAGAATCAAAGACGATTAAATGAATCTAAATCGTAAATGAGTTGTTATTTTAGTAAACTCAAACTAGAGTGAAAAGCATTTTAGTAGGAACATGTTAATATCTCTTGTGCTAAGAAAAATAAATAACTTTTAAGCATAATTTTGTAACTGGAATAAATGTATGATAAAATGATTAAGTTAAGTATTAATGAAAAAGTAATTATTAGAGTTAATTAAATGAAAAAGTAATTATTAGAGTTAATTAAATGGTACGTGATAAATTCAATGAAACTCTTGAAACGTATATGCAGTGTTGGAATGTAACTTGAGTGCGAAATTTGCTTACTGGAAAAAAATTAATTAAGTTGATTTTTTTTAAATCTGAGAAAATTTGTTAATGATAAGTGTTAATTACTACTACGAGTAAATTGATTGCAAGTTTTTAAATTAAATTAGTTGGATGAAAATTGTAGACCTGATAATGTTTCGAAAAATTTGAGGTTTCGATTCCTGTCACTAATTGCGAAAAATTTCTAAGTTTAAAAATATCGGGAAAAAAACGATAAAGTAAAAACAAGCGAGAAAATGATCAAACTCTAAAATATACTAAAAAAAAAAATCGAAATCACGAAAAAATAATTTAAGTCTGAAATGCTTGAAATTAGTTAAAGACTAAAAAGCTAAGAAAATAGTTGAAGACTGAAAATAATTGAAAAACGCTAAAATAGTGAAAAAAAAAAAAATAATCAAAGTGCTAAATGACAGGAAAAAACGTTAAAGTTCAAAATGTATGAAAGAATATTTAAGTTAATTATTTCTTAGAAAATTTAACAAATAAGAAAAATATTTTGTTGTATGAAAGTAAAAAAAAAAAATAGTTAAGAAAATTATTTCTTCGAAATTTTTACAAGTTAGAAAAATTATTTGTAAATTTGATAAAGAAAAAAGAAATCAGTTAAGAAAATTTAACAAGTTAGAAAAAATAAAAATGATAATGTTTGAAATGCATGAAAAAGAAAATCAAAGTTTAAAATATATTTCAAGCCCACAAAGCATTGAAATAAATCTAAAATCTCGAATGGGTTGTATTTAAATAAATCTTTACTTAAGTGAAAACTTTGTTATTATGAAAAATAATAATAATGATGATAGTTTCAATTATGAGCTGAAATTCAGTTAATGATATGCCATGATTAGTACTAAAGAGTGAATTAACTGATGGTTTTAAAATTAATTTAATTGTAATATTCGTTGTCATGGTACAGATTCACATTAAGACTGAAAGAGTAATGGAAAATATAGCATAGTGGTTAGCATACGTTTTTGCTAACTCAAAGTTTGGGTGTTCGATTCCCGACACTCTGTAAAATAAAAATAATTAAATTCGTAGAAATATTCTAAGTCCGGAAAAAAATATTCAAAGTTCCGATAGATGGCGCCACGAACGTTCTTAAAAGTAAAAATCGAAAAGTAAAAACATAGCAACAAGTGTTGCCAACTGAAAACTAAAAACTCTGGTTGTCATAACAACCAAAACTTTGACGTTGCCATCCAAAAACTTACCTTCAACACAGTGTTGCCGTTCCCTAAAACGAAATCCAAAAACGCGGGAAAATATTCAAAAACGCGGGAAAACCCTCATCACCTTCTTCAAGTTTCACGCGCAACCCCAAGGTCAACCCCAAGGTCGGGAGGAGGTGGAGGGGGGTCGGCAGGGGGTGGAGGGGCAGCCCAAGGTCATCCCCAAGGTCGGAGGGGGAGTGGGAGGAGGTGTTACCACCACCACCACCTCCTCCTGCGGCAGAACTCTCCTTTTCCCTCTACTGACGATTATTCATAATTTTCAATACTTGGTAAATATGATACATTATGTAATGTTTGTCAAATTTACTAGTTTATTCACGTAATTTCCTATTCTTCGTGGATATTGCAATAAATTAGGATTATTGTACATTACTTTCATTTCTTACCTTGGAAAATGTATATTAGATAATAGTATTAATTCTATTAAAAAAAAGTTTATTTTATTAACTATTTAATTTTAACCTGAAAAAAACGGAACTTCAAATTTAATTACATATTTAGAATTCTAGATAATGTCAAAGTCTTAAAAATTAAAGATCTGAAAGTAAATGCACAACACACAAAGCCTCCATATCAAAAAGCAAACTAAGCCAATATTCTAAAGAAAAACATTTTCTTGTAAGATAACCTATTCAGGCTCATTCTGCTATGACTTTCAGAGAATTATTACCAACTGTTTCACTAAACTTCATTTTCAAAGGCATCGTTGTGTGTGATATATCTGATCCTTCCAGAAAGAGATGATTATTTTTAATTAATATTGCTAGTTCTGGAACATTGTCAAGCAAAATATTTTTTCTTTACAAATTGACTTGATTTTTAGTAAAGCTATGGACTTTTATTATATTCACCACTACGAGTCAAGGAATATAGTTGATAAATATTAAATACTAGTAGTACCCACACGGCTTTGCCCGTAGTAGAAAATTAAAAGGTCTTATGGTTCGCCTGTATAATTACAAAAAATGTATGGTGAATTTTTCACCAATTGGCTTACACCATGTTACTGTTCCACGTTATGATAACTTGGTAATTTACTCGTTCATCGTATGATAATTTTGCTCGTGAAAATGTTCTTAAAATTGGAATAGAAAAAGAAAAAAATCGAATTTTCGAAAAATTGCTTCGAGGTGCGCACCCCACGCTACAAACTAACTTTGTGCCAAATTTCCTGAAAATCGGCAGAACGGTGTAGGCGCTATGCACGTCACAGAGATCCAGACAACCAGCATCCCCCAGACATCCAGACAGACTTTCAGCTTTATTATTAGTAAAGACTATTTCCCCTGCTTTGACGCTTAGTAAATGACAGTAATTTTTGATCGTGTTTGTGGGAAGCTTTCTTTTCTATTCTTCTGAAATTACATTACACCACAAACTGTCTGAAGCCTGTAATTTACCCCAAAGAAAACACGTGGAATGGAATGTTTTACCTTTTTCTTTAGTATTGTTTAATCACCGCAAGGTAGCGTATTCGAGCTCTGGAGTTGGCAATACGATCTGACCGTTTTTTAAATAATTTGACTAATTTTAATAATTTTAAAAACTTATTTTAATCGGTGCGCTTTTATTATTTACGGCTTCTGCCGATGACATCACAAATGATGAAATGCCATTCACTGTTGCCATTCGTAGAGCTTAATATTTAATTCGCATTTTTACTCAAGTGTAATGGCAACGATATGGTTGATAACAAGCGTAGAGCGCAATATTTAATTCGCTTCTTGATTACAATAACGTGAAAACGCAGTACACAGATGCGCCTAAGTACATCATTTGTGACGTCATAAAGACCACGTCTTATTTTCAAAATCGGACATGTTAAAAAATTCATTAAAAAATAAGCGTCTGGAAAATGAAAGTTTTTTTCTCGCTTCATGTTATTTTTTATTTTTTTTGCTTATTCTATCAATTTCAATGACTAAAAATTAGTACTTTTGACTGAAGGAAACAACTCCATTTTGAATAATCTCTGCGGAATATGTATAATCGCCAGATTAATCTCGTTCTACTTGCACATACATTCAGGAGAGGGAAATTTCATGATTTACTCGCCACTTCCCCTAATGTGGCTAGTGTATTTTATGTGAATTGGTTTATATTTTTGCAAATTTCACATCGAGATGTAAATCGCAATCACTGTACTTGGCGGTATTTTTTTTAAATTATTAATTTAATAAAGAAATACATAAATAAAAATGGCATTTCGAATTTTTTTCCCATTATAAAATGCGGTAATTTTCACTGATTTTTCAAACAAAATAACTTCTACATTTAAACGGGGGGTACTTATATTAAAACAGCATTGAAAAATATATCACCTAAATAATTTCAAAAACTTATCGCATAGAACTCGAAAGAAGAAAAAAACTGTTCTTTTTAGAACGAATTTCGTCGATGTCACACAGATACAAGACCAACACACAAAACGACAAGGAATGAATGGTCATTAGTCAGTAATTTATTGCCTGTCATTGAGGTAGAGCAGAGGAACGGAGAAGCAGCAGACAAGACCCTGAAGACCCTGGGGGGAGAAGAGGAAGTGGTCCCTCAAAGCTCAAAGTGGGAGGAAATGGGTGTGGTCTGGTGAAAGGCGTGTTTTTCGCAGTTTTTCACAATTTTTCGAAAACAAGGCTATACTCCGTGGAGAATATCAATAGAACAGAGTGTCTCAGAAACAAACTCAAAATATGTTTTTAAAGAGAAAAGTTCAATCTTTTGCGCTCCTTTTTCAGTTTTTCCATATCATTTTTCAAACGTGTTAAAATAGTCGTTTAAAGTTTTAAAATGCTATTAAAAAAATTTCAAAATAATTACAGAAAAAATAAAAAAGCGCATATCTAGTTCTGTGTCATAGCCATCGTTTAAAACAAACCGCATGAAAATATTCCAGTAATTTCTCGTGTTATGCTTTGCATAGGTAGCAGATTTTCCCGTAGAGAAAGCATTAGCGTCGAAATCCAAGATGGACGGTATAGAAGAGCCTTAAGGATCTCTAACGATCGGCAGCTTATTCCTACTGCTCAATTACAGCGCAAGAATATTAGCTTTCGCCACTCAGTGTCCTCAATCTAATCTACCACAGCAGATTGAGGTCCCTCGGTACATTCTACGATTTGGATGCTGGAAACGCGAAGGAGTCGATGCAAGTAATGAAGCAGTATCTTTAAATACGCCATTGATTTGGCTAGAACGCTGGTGGATACAAAGTGTTCGCCAGCTTATTTTGACAAAACTTACATTCGTCTCAACCAGCTTTTCTTACGTTTTTTTTAGCAGTGGAACTCCTGCTTTTTTTTCTTAAGTAGTATAGTTTGTAGCAACATTCTTGAAACATTTTATATATCGTCAAAGTAAAAATTATTCCAAATAAATTTTTTTTATAACAAAACGTAGTTTAAAAAATTAACAAAAAGTAAAATTTAAAAACAACTTTGGAAAAAAAAAACAATAACTGACCCAAACGCAATGTTAGAGTTCAAAATTTAAGCTTCAGTTTTGAAAATATATTATTTAAATAGATTTTTTTAAGTTAATCTTTAAAAAAAAAGGAAAATAAAGATTAATAGTTTTATGGAACCCTTGATTCATCTCCATGATCCCCTGGTTCCACGGAACACAATTTAAGAAACGCTAGTCTAAACTATAAAATAAGCAGAAAAGTCTTCAATACTGTATAAATTTAAGCGTAAGTCAAAATTTCATGGAAAAACTAGCTACGTCACCCGGCTTTGCTCGGTCCACCTCGAAAATAAAAGTTTTATCAAGTGACACGTGTTCAACACTCAGGCTTGAACAAAAAAAAAAAAAAAAAAAAATCAGTAAAATTTTGCGACAGATAGCGGAAAAATAACCTAAAATTAAACATTTTAATTCCGCCGATTACAGAAGAATCCTTTAAAGCAAAACCCAGAATTTTACGTGCTCATATTTGAGGGAAAAAAATGGTAATAGATCTTTCCTCTCAATATGATTTTCTTCACGCTATAAATTTTAATAAAAGCATTGTTGCGGAAAGTTGAGATTAAGCACTGAACAATAATTGGAATGGAGGAAAACCTTCAAAAAATAGGGATTTATCTCCGCTAATTATTATCGGAGGAGTATGTTAAATAGCCAAACATGAAGACGGGAAGATTACGAACCCATTGATACCTGGTTCGATGGTCAGTTCAGTATCGTTCGGGAGAAAAAACTTGAACGTTTATACATTGGTACATACGCTCAGTTTTTAATTATATAAGATGCTTACCTATAGGTATATATATATATTATCGTATGTTTTAGATGAGCATGAAATGCAGGTGGTAAGGTGCAAGATTTGGAATCGGCGAGTGATTTTAGCTCAGGGGCGTGCACAGGGGCGATGAGAGAAGGGACACCTGTTGGCCCGGGTCCGAGACTGAAAGGAACACGAAAATGAAGGGTGAAATATGCGTAGGGACGCAGGGGTTAACAATATGGAGGGGGGACACCGTAAAAGTCCTTTGTGACGGGTCGAATGATTTCTTGCACGACCCTGATGAATAGGATATGATCTATTCTGATCTGTCCTAAAGATCGCGATATTTTGCAGAAATTCTGCTCTGATGACTCTTTTCTCAGCATCATTTGATAACTTTCCTGCTTTAAATTCAAAATTGACTTTAGTCAATTATTTTGTCTCAGTTGCATAAGAAAACAGAGGTGTCGCATTACAACCGCATTTTCCTAAATTTTCAAGGTTTTCAAGCACTTGGAAACGTTTTTCGAGAACCTTCCACCCTTTCAAGGAGTGAATCATGCACTTTTTCGGGATTTGGGGCCCCTCAACAAAGCGGGGGCCCTAAGCTCTAGCTTGTTTATCTTATAGGTAAATCCGGCCCTGCTCGTGTCCATTGCTCAGGGCCTGCTTACCCAAAAGGATCGGGAAGCTTGAGCTTCCCCTCAGAAATTTTAGGGGATCCAAACATCACTGTAAAAGTGCTTAACAATTCCAGTTTCTGCTTTTAACTGCGTTTCTTAAAGAGGTTGCAAACATTTGAACTAGATAAACAAAAATGTTTGAAAGAATTAAATTATTGAAAGTGAGGGCACATTTGATAAAATGCAGCTACAAGCTAGTACTTCAAATGTGGGATATGATTTAACTCTGTTACAATGTACTTGTACTTTTATGGCATTTAATTTAATTTCCCTTTTGAAGTGTCAAATATGATTCAAAATGTTACTACCCAAATTTGCTGAGAATTCAACTGCAACATAAGTATGAAACAAAATTTCTGTTAGTCGGTTAAGTGGAATAAACTTAACTCTGAATTCTGCTGGACCACTCAGCATTAGTCAGTGTTGTATCAATGTGCATAGAATGTTTAGGAAAATTTCCTTAAACACAAAAAGTGGGGGGCCCGAAATGAGGCCGAGCTTTCCCTACTTTCAAAGGTCAATCGGGCCCTGCCACTGCCTTCAACAGTTTCTAACGGAACACTCCGAACGATTCACCTGGGCAGCAAAACTGTTCGTCGACCAGCCTGCAATTATCATACCGATGATCAAACCTCTCTCAACCAGTGTAGACCCAAACAAGGCATATTTGTGAGAATCGTTTTCTAACTTGTCTACCTGGCATCCTTCACTCATTGAGGTTCTCCAAAAATCAGGATGCAATCGTACCATTTATAAATTTTAATTTATGCAGTGGTTTATATAGCACCTTTTTCCCGATTGCACCGATACTGTAGGGTAAACGATCAGGCGCATTGACACCAAACGTGGATATCAGATGTCACTCTTCATATATACAAAATTTCACGGTTGTATCTTTCTTCGGGCGCTATTTTTAATGTTACTGAGTGTATATCCATATGCATTGCTCAGAAATATTAATATCAAGATTTAAACCGAAAAAAAAAATGATTTTGTCTACAAAAGGGGTTGTAAACCGTGAATCTATATGTGCACAGTGACAGGCATTGAAACTACTTTAAAAACGATTAAAGAGAAAGCACGAGGTGACCCATTTCGTTTGGAAGTGAAGTCTATATCTCCCCCCCCCCCCCCCGCCCATAGAGGAAAAAAAAGAAACTTTTTGAGTAAATACGCGGAAATTCAATCAGCCGATATTTCCGGAGACCAGCGAATGGCAAAATTTATCCGTCGCGACCTTTAAAACCTGGTTCAGTCTAAAAGGGTGGGAAAACGCATCCTCATGTCTATGGGTTACCATGTTTTTCACTCAAACAGCAATAAATAGTTCATTTGAACTAGTTCGCAACGCCTAAGATGAACTTAATAAAACTTTCATCCTTTCTCTCCTAACCGGTAATTAGTTACTGTCAACCACCCGGTTTTGAATAGCCAATATTACAGCACTGATAAATTTCTCATCCCCTTCCTGGAAGTTCCAGGGAGGAAATTGACTGGAGGCAAGCTGAGATATTTTTTTTAAACCAAGCGCGAAATGCCTCTTTAAAAGTTATACATCTGTTATGATGTTTAATAGTGGTGGTTAGACTTGCACACGGAGCGTAATATTGGTAAAACTCAAAACGCTCGTATTTTCAGTTCTGCTGAAGGGATTCGAACGACATTTCAAATCTATGCTACGATAATCTGTGGTTCTCAATCTGTGTTTCTCGAACAGTTTTCATGCAGTCCGCAAACAGCTATTTAAAATTAATGTACCATTTTTAAAGTTATAACTGTGTGAAGCTTTTGGGTTTTTCTCATTTCACCTCATGTAACCGTTGTGAAAATATTTTATCTATCGAATGTGATTAACTTATGATTCGGAAGTGTACCAAGTGATCCTCCAAATTTAAAAGGTTGAGAACTACAGGTAACCACAGTTGTAGATCATGCGGATGAGGTTTATCGAAAAATTTACAGTCTGAAGTTTTGGCAATAGATGGCGCTGTATTGAATCATACTTGCCAACAATGCTGGGTTGGCCGAAAAACACTTTTTTTTAGTCTTTTATTAGCTTCACCTTTATGTATGTATCTTGTAACGGAATCTTGCAGCTCAAATTTCGCCCACTTCCTGCAATCGGAATCTTTTGAAATTTGGCACGCGACCTCAGACCCGATGACAATGCAATATTCTATAATCAAATTAATTAATTAACTCTTTTAATTGTTAGTTTCCTCCAATTTTAATCAATATTTTGGTATAAATCCAACAATATGAAAAAGGAAAAATTTAAAAAAATACATTAAAAAATGCTCGCAAAAATTATTTAAAAATATATACAAAAACCTTTAATTTTTCTGCATCAGACAAAATTTGTTCCAATGTTCCAAGGTAATTAGAACATGAAATATAATTGTTTTTAACTAATTTCATGCCAAAATTTAGGTGAGCCTTCAATTAGAAATTCATTGCTGATCAGACCGTTGTTGAACAAAACTTTAATTCAAATGCATCTCAAATTTTCAAAGTAATATAAATATGATTTTCGCAAACATACATCGATGACTCACAGTAGCTTCCCATCGGGGTGCCCTTGTCTTAACTTTAAGATATTACCTCGCACTCGTTTTATAAATAATTTCGTCAATTCTGGATAAGTATTTCAACTGTATATAAAAATTCATACAAACTGCACATGGACTTGGTATAAATTTCTGTTTATAGATCAACTTTTTGAAATAGAATTCGAAATTTTTGGTTCATCCACATTGCCAGTCATATTCCGTATATAAAACTTTGTCAAACTTAATGAAAGTAAAAAATATTGCAGTACTAAGACTTTTACAAAAAGAAGAAATTGCAATTTTGCCTGATCATTCTCCAAAATAAGACTAAAAAACAGAAAAGTAAAATAATAGTTTAAAAAACTAAAAAAACACGCTTTCGTAGCGAAATGAACTAAAAAGTGAAAAATAATCTTTGGATGATAGTAGTTGACCAATCACTTAATTTTAATGTAATGCAAAAAAGCGTGGGGGGGCTTCTTATCAGTTGTCTTGAATTTCTTCCATTTGTTGTCCAAGCAAAAATTTAAATAGACAGCTTCTTATCAGTTGTCTTGAATTTCTTCCATTTGTTGTCCAAGCAAAAATGTAAATAGACAGCTTCTTATCAGTTGTCTTGAATTTCTTCCATTTGTTGTCCAAGCAAAAATGTAAATAGACATCACCTCACGCTTTTTTGCATTAAATTAAAATTAAGTGATTGGTCAACTACTATTATCCAAAGATTATTTTTCACTTTTTAGTTCATTTTGCTACGAAAGCGTGTTTTTAAAAATTCTTGTCTCCGTGGGCAGTGCGAAAAAGGTGCCATTCGTGGAGCAAAACGCACACGAAAAATTTGATTTTTTTATTTAGGACAATTTCTTTATTTGCCGCAATCGGGTTGAAGTTTCAATCAAATGCTGTGTTTTGCTGTTTTTAGCAAAATTGGTTAAAAAAAATATTTTTATGTATTCGATGTTCTGTAGCGCAGAAAAGGTGCCATTAGTGGCACTAAACTCCCGCAAAACATTTAAGGTATACGTTATAATTCCTTCCTCTGCTAGAAATGAGTAGAAGTTTTCGCTATTTCTTTCTTTCTTTATTTTTTTTTTTCAAACTTTTTAATGAATTTTATTAAAATGTTGATATACTGTTTTTGTTACATACGATGCATTTTTAGATACTTGGAGTATTATAAATTAGCTACTTATTGCTTGTGAACTATTCTTTGAAATATTCTATTACTTTGAAATATTTTATCAGAAAACTTTGTGCAGCTGCGTTTGAAATTAAGGTTGAACAGCACGGTATTCAACAAAGAACAGAAGAAGTGAATGTACAGAAAATTTAGATTTACCCTACTTTCGCCGACATTTAAAAAATCCTCACCCGTTAAATATTTCAAACGGTAAGGTTGAAACTGAAAAACAGGGGGGAAGGAAATTCCGTGCCGGCGAAAAAGTAGGGGACACCAGAACTTCTGCCCGCACTCCCAACAGAAAGTTTTATCCACACTCTTTAAGGCAACAAAAGCTCAAGTTCGATTTCTGAATTTTTTTTCGCTTTTATTCCTAGTACCTGAACGACCGAGCCTCGCTCGGCTTTAAAAGTATTATTTTTTGTCAACTCGTGTTTTTTTAAGGTTCAATACTTTTCCAAATATACTTGAAAAGCTACACGTTAACGAAATGTTATGTACTCGACCTTCTTATAACACTAAAGTATCAAACAAAGAAGATTCTGAATGTAATTAAATCAACATTTTGCTTTAAACTATCTGTTACGTTTGTTTCCACTATACAATTTTCTTGCCAGTAATTAAAATATTTTGATTTTAGTTTTGCTATGGTGAAATCGGTTTTTAACCGAATACTTCCTTTCATACTATGATGCGTTTCACGATTTTATCCCAATCGAGATTTTCTTTTTAAATAAGTACTTTCAGTTTTTACGCCAGAAAATGCTACATACAGCATGATACCCATCAAAACTGATGATCCACAAACCATTCCAACAAATGATAACAACTGTCTTAACAAAACATAAAGAATCTCAAGACATGCTTCGAAATAAAATTTAGATGCGTGATTTTAAAAACATGTTAAACTATTTGAAGTGCAAAAAGAACATAAATAAATAAAATAAAATAAAATAGGATGGTCAAGCAATAGTTTCACTTAAAAAAGAAAAAAAGCCTTACATCGATTTACATAATGCTTTTGAATTTGTTTTCAGCCAAGTGAGATTGAAATTAGCCAAAGTGGCCAATATCAGCCAAGCCTGGCAACCCTAAGCAAGTATAAAATTTTAAAACGAGAAGAGACAAATTTTCATTGTTATGGTTGCAAATCGTCTGCCTGATGCGTCTGCCTGATGCGTCAACTCACAGTTTACTGCAAGGCTTAACTCAATTTGACTTTATATTAAAAAACTGTTTTTTGTAAAAAATCGCGTTTTTACAGAAAAACACTGATGTAGATGAACTTAGAAAACTACAATTAAATCCAAAATTTCATCCAAATCGTTAGAGCCGTTTCCGAAATAAGAATTATATATATACCCACAAGAATTGCTCATTTAAAGATATAAGATTAATTTTGCTAAAATGAAAGCATCTCTTCCTACAAGGCCATTTGCAACTTTCGTGCAATTTTAGTAGTTATATTTCTATTACTTCACATCTGTCAAAGCGGACTTAAGATTCTAAATGTATTTCGGATACTATGTTCATTTCTGTTTCTTGTTACGAAAGACATTTCGAACAAGAACCAAACCAAACCAAATCAAATAGATCGCAGAATTCCGTAAGTCTGAATTTTAATTTTGGATCCTTATGCCTAAAACACTCGAATTTATTGATCCTTATTTCCTCTTTCAATAGGGAAGTTTTCGATTTTTCAATTTTATTTTTATATGATAGAGTAACATGTAAGAACATCATAGATAAAAAAAATTTTGCGATACGATAAGTAGTTTTTTTAATTGATTTTTAAAGTTCAAGCGCTTGTGACGTCAAATGGCATAGGAAGTGACGTCATGCGCTCTTCCGATACGGGAGAAGCCGAAGGGCATGCAGTTGGCTCTGAAGACGAAACGTAAAAGGCTTCCTCACATTTAACTCCTCGCGTTTCTGGAACATTAAACCTCTCATCCTCTCGGAAATATTCGAATATCATCATTGAAGTTACTTGAGGAAGATTACTTAGATTGTGCTTTAACGAATCCGGCCTCCATAGTGTGTTCAAAAGGATTATTGAATTTCTAAAAAATAAAAATATCAGCACGCTCAAAATGTCCGTACGAAAACAAGGGATCTTCGGCGGAAGGCTACCCATTAGTGTCCTGTGACGTAAGCTCGTGACGTTTCAGAAGAGCGCTCTTTTGCGCGTGAATTTTTAAAAATTCATTAAAAATCAATCACGGTGTTTTAAAATTCGGCGATGGTGAATTTTTTAGTTCTGAGGGTCAATTAACAGTATCCAATAGTCAAAATATGAACATTTAATAGGTTGCAACATCCCTAATGCGATATATTTTCTTGGTTTTGTCAGTAGCCAATGCTGTTTTCACATTGTTGTGATTCCTCAGGATGGCCATATTATTTACTTGTCTAGATCCCCTTGCGTACCCTGGTCGTTTCATTAGATGAATCATACTGGGGAAATTAATTCATATTACAGTGATGTTCTCGTCAATTTTTCTGAGGGTATACTCCCAGTAATCAGTTATGCACATTATGTGTATGCGATCATATACATAATGTGTCATAATATGAAAATTTTTGAAGCTTGAGGGTATACGCTACATGTCTAAAAAAGGTTTGAGAGTATACGGCGTATATGGTGTACACTTTGAAGGAACACCACTGCATATTACGAACAGTGCGAAACATCGTAGGGTGTCTTGGGTTTCGAGGTACTAAAGTGCAAGTTAAGAGTTTTGTAGGCAGCTGTGAGCCATCTAGACTATGTAATAGGCTGTATGGTTGGCTGTCTTGAATCTCTGGAGGGTACAATCCAGCTGAAACAGTTGCGCAACCATCCAGTACTTATTATAATAGAATTTTCACTCTCTTTTGCCCATGTAAAGCGACAGAGGTAGCCTAGAATGGTAGCACAAGTAGGTTTTCACATTCCGTCAGCTTGGCTTTGATTAGGCCAGAAAGACCTTAGGTCCAGTAGTTAATCTATCTTATTTAACAGGCATCAGACTTGGAGTTCGTTTATATGAAAAATGCAGACCAGATGTGGTAATTCTTTATTTATTTCCTTTTCGTTCAGCACCGGCACTCACACCGTTGTTTTTGTTTTTGTTTTCCTGTTCTTAAGGGAGTTTCTAATTCAAAAAGATTAACCAGTGATTAAGAACGAATTCTGAGTTACTTCCGTTAGTATTGAACGTAAAGCAAACAAAGAGCTGTGCAAAGATTTCCAATAGCATATTTCAAATTACAAAATTTATACGCAATAATTAGTTAATTTATAACACACCCCGCATGTAAAAATTCATCACATGTGATAAACTATATACTTGCTTCAGAAAATATGGCGAAAATAAACATTTACCATTTGATGAAATTTATTGAAAATTAAAAAAAAAAAAACTGACAAAACTTCTACGCGTTTGTGGCAAAGGAAAGAAATATACCAAGTACCTCAATTTTTTATGGGAATTTAGCGCTATCAATGGCATCTTTTCCGAGCTACACATCATCGAAAATAGAAAAATATATCCCCCCCCCCTAGCTTTTGCTAAAAGTTTAGTGCTCTAAGCGGAACCGGCCGCAACGGTTTGCAAAAGAGACAGGAAAACTGTAACCAAGGGAATATTTTCAGTGTATTTTTGTTACTTAAATTACTTGAAATGAATCTTTTTAACTGCTTTCTAAAAATATAATCCTTTACATTTAACCGAGTTTTATGTTTGCGGTAGATTTTTGTTGACATATTTTATTTCCTCAACTCTAAAGCTTAGGAGAAATCCTTAATGTTTTTCCAACCGCCCGAAGACGAACCTCTTTCATGACGCTACTCGTCCTTGAAAGCACGCGGATCTGTTTTATGCATCGCTGCAGGCAGCTCAAATCTCTGATTTGCGCATGCGCCAAAAAGAAGCTTAACAAATATACTCGCTATAGCAGTTCTCTCTCTAGCCAGTCTGACCATATACTAATAATAAGAGTAGACCAAGCTATGGCAACCTTTTTGTTGCTCATAAACCAAACCATGTGACTGCTGGATATCCTAGCAACAGCGGGCGTTGATCGTAGCAGACGATCAATGCCCGCGAGAAATAATATAAATAGAATTGGTGGAACACGGAAGAATGATCTTTTATGGAGTCCGATTTGTAAATTTGTTGTTCTAAGTTGTAAATATTTTGTTAATATAGTGAGTTTTTCGTTTAGATCGTATTGTGCATTTTCTTTAGTCAATTTCAATAACTCTATTAGAAATTAAAGGTGCAAGCGCCTAAAAAGAATCGACAAACAGTAAGCTTTTTACCTAAAATTTCAATTTAAGATACCGATTAGTACGTTTTTGCGTTAACGCAAAACGTTTACGCCATTACGTTCACGCCAACGCTGACGAAGCAGTTCTAAATGAAATAAAAGTTACTGAAAACTGTGATCAAAAACTAATGCCAAAATAATGCAAACTAAAAGAAAAACAGTTCAATCTCTGCACCTGGAAAAAAAAATTATAATGAAAATACATTACGTCTTAAAATACATGTCGAGTGCCAAACTATAGATAATGTTGTCATCTAGCAACCATGCCGGCAAAGTTTTTGCCAAGCCTTCCACCAGTCACATGATGTATCCTTGAACCAATTTTTTCATCAGCAAGTCTGGGAAAGCTCGGTCTACTCCTATCATTAGTCTATGAGTCTGACATCGTCGACACCTTGCTGCAGCGAGATGAAAAGAAAAGATATCAAAGCACGGCACCTCATGTTGCGAGTAAAACAGATTCCCTGCTGCAGTATTTTTGTGAATTTCCGATATCGAAGACGCACCTCTTTCATGATGCTTCCCGTCCTTGAAAACATTGCGGATCTGTTTTTTGCATCGTGCAGGCAGTTCAAATCTCCAATTTGCGCATGCGCCAAAAAGAAGCTTAAGAAAATTATACTCGCTATAGCAGTTCTCTCTCTAGCCAGTTTGACCATAGACTAATAATAAGAGTAGAACGAGCTATGGCAACCCTTTTGTTGCTCATAAACCAAGCCGTGTGACTGCTGGATATCCTAGCAACAGCGGGCGTTGATCGTTGCAGACGATCAATGCCCGCGAGAAATAAAATAAATAGAATTGATGGAACGCGGAAGAGTGATCTTTTATGGAGTTCGATTTGTAAATTTGTTGTTCTAAGTTGTAAATATTTTGCTAATATAGTGAGTTTTTCGTTTAGATCGTATTGTGCATTTTCTTTAGTCAATATCAATAACTCTATTAGCAATTAAAGGTGCAAGCGCCAAAAAAGAATTGACAAACGGTAAGATTTTACCTAAAATTTCATTTTAAGATACCGATTAATACATTTTTGCGTTAAGGCAAAACGTTTACGCCATTACCTTCACGCCAACGCTGACGTAGCAGTTCTAAATGAAATAAAAGTTACTGAAAACTGTGATCAAAAACTAGTGCCGAAATAATGCATAACTAAAAGAAAAACAGTTCAATCTCTGCACCTGGAAAAAAAATTATAATGAAAATACATTACGTCTTAAAATCGGTCTAGGAAGATTGGGCGCCGACTATTGGGCGCCGGGAACTTTGGGCGCCGAGCATTTTGTGCGCCGGGAACTTTGGGCACCGAGCATTTTGGGCGCCGGGAACTTTGGGCGCAGGGAACTTTGGGCGCCGAGCATTTTGGGCGCCGGGAATTTTGGGCGCTGAGCATTTCGGGCGCCGGGAACTTTGGGCGCCGAGCATATTGTGCCCAGTAATCCCGGGGTCTAAAATGCTCGGCGCCCAATGTTTCCGGCTTCCAAAATGCTCGGTGCCCAATGTTCCCAGCGGCGAATTTTGAAACGCTCTCAATGCTTACGTTACGGTAGCTACCGTTTAGTTAACCACGTGACAGCTAATGATCACGTGCTCCAATCAACTGCTTAGAATGGTAACTGGTTGATCCATTGAGCTATAACACTAAGAGGAGAGAGAACTTCCCATTCTTCTACACTGAGGCTCACGGTCTGAATTTCGAGCGAGTTTGGCAAAACCAATTGTATTATAAAACATCTTGTTTAATGGCAAAAGACCGCTTCTTTTGCCACAACGATTTGAACATATTAAGGATTTGAAAAATGCACGGCAAAAGGCTTTACATGATAAAACTTGAGTTTAAATGTTAAAAGTGCAATTCTTTTGCCATACTCGCTTGGGCAAAAAACGGACCGATTAGTTCGCTCTCCTCTTTTAGTGTTAAGCTCAATGGGTTGATCATAGAACGCTGGGGTTAGTAACCGGTTGACCGGTGAGGTTCGTCGAACGCAAGGAATGCTTGCGTTTGCCGAGCTCAACTGGTAGCTACCGGTTAATCGATCACGTGACATCTAATGATCATGTGCTTCATATTAATACGGTAACCGGTTGATGATAGAACGCAGCGGTTAGGAACCGGTTACTCAGTGGTCGATCGGTTAGGATCGCCGAACAAAACCAATTACAGTACATTGGCGAAATGAGAAATAAAAACGAGCGCGTTCTATTAAATAGCATGGTAACCTGGATACATTAAAGCAACCCCGAGTAAAATGTAAACAGAGCCGCCCCTTTAAATTGTGAGGTAGAAATTGCAATGCGAAATATTGCTGTTTAAAGTTTTAGTTCGTTTTAATTTCACGATTTACTTTTTTTTTTGTGTTGTGAAATATTTCCGTTTTCGTAGGGTTTCATCTGAATCTTAATTTACGTCTGTATTGTTGTTATGTTTGGAAAATTCTGCTTGCTGTAAACATTCGCAATAAACTCACATTGAAAGAGACGCAGAACAGATTTTAACATGGTAGATAATACATGCTGTTTCAAAATGAGTTTCTTTGACTGTTGATTTTTTTTTATATACTTGAGAATAGTAACTGAAATACAATCTGAGTGCGCTTCTCTTATGTTGTTGATGTTTTAATTTATTGGTTTTCTCTGAACAATATGTTGAAGATTTTGGTTATTTCATAAAGTTTTTTAACAATAAAAATGTCGTGAGAAAATTTGTAAAAAATACTACCATTTAATGGTCTAAGAAATACATTTTATCTCAGGAAAGAATATAATCCTTTTCATTTAATTTAATTTCACCTTCATCTGTCTCAGTTTTTAGTTTTATAAAAAAAATAAAAAGGGGAAAGGATGGGTGGGAAGATGTTGAGTCACTGCTCCTATGCTCTGAGGGGCTCGTGAGAATTTGAGCGACCAGTGTCAGCCTTTGCACACTCCCCCCCCCCCATTTCCTTGAAAAAATTAAAATGACACGTTTGGCTACCACCAACTACTCGCAATTAGTAGTCATTGGCCCCAGTAACCGTAAGCTTTTCCATTTCGATTGTTTTATGCTCCGAGCTTGTGTCACTCTTTAACTGTACTAAATCATTATAGTCTAATAGGTGTCAGTTCATTTATATGCTAATGATAATAATATATTCAGAGCTCTTTTCTTTTTTTTTTTTTTTTTTGAACTTGTTAATTTTGCTTGAATGAACTGATAATTGATAACAATTTGCAGATTGCACCAAAATCTTAATTATATTAAAATGTTCCCTATCAAAGAAGTTTACAGCAAATATTGTATAATTGACTTTAATTCATAGCACCTGTGATAGTTAAGTTAGAGGCACAATATGCTCGGCCCGCAAAGTTCCCGGCGCCCAAAATGCTCGGCGCCCAAAGTTCCCGGCGCCCAAAATGCTCGGCGCCCAAAATTCCCGGCGCCCAAAGTGCTCGGCGCCCAAAGTTCACGGCGCTCAAAGTTCCCGGCGCTCAAAATGCTCGGCGTCCAAAGTTCCCGGCGCGCAATATGCGGCGCCCAATAGTCGGCGCCCTATCTTCGGCGCCCAATCTTCCCATTTCGTCTTAAAATACATGTCGAGTGCCAAACTATAGATAATGTTGTCATCTAGCAACCATGCCGCCAAAGTTTTCGCCAAGCCTTCCACCAGTCACATGATGTATCCATGAACCAATTTTTTTATCAGCAAGTCTGGGAAAACTCGGTCTACTCTTATTATTAGTCTATGAGTCTGACATCGTCGACACCTTGCTGCAGCGAGATGAAAAGAAAAGGTATCAAAGCACGGCACCTCATGTTGCGAGTAAAACAGATTCCTTGCTGCAGTATTTTTGTGAATTTCCGATATCGAAAACGCACCTCTTTCATGATGCTTCCCGTCCTTGAAAACATTGCGGATCTGTTTTTTGTATCGTGCAGGCAGTTCAAATCTCCGATTTGCGCATGCGCCAAAAAGAAGTTCTATTTTTAATGGAGTAAAGTCCACGTCAGACCATCGGTAGATTTGCTGTACTATGGATGCGAATTCAGGGGGTAAACTCCGGATATACTGGAAACCTATGTAAAGGTCGGACATCGCATGACCAACTTCTTTTAATTGTGACGCAGCTGCTTTCACTCGGCAGATGAAAAGACCAACAGTATCACCTTCTTAAAACTTGACTTGAAAAAATTTATCCAACAGGGATATCAATCTGGCACGGGTGTCAGGATCAAAATACTTGCACAAGATTTCCCAAGCTATCTTTCCTTTCATCTTTTTCGTCAGCTTCGATGAATTCGCAGCTGCCCGAATGACGCAGGACAACTTGTATGTTTCTCTTCCAAGTATTCCAATTATTGGCATTCAGTAAAGGTATTGTAGGGACTTCCATACTTTCAAAAATTTCACGATGTTTAAAAATTCTTCAGAGCATAAAAATTCAAATTTTCCAAGTTCTTCAGGTTATGGCCAGGAATTGCAAAGTCCAGGTGACCTGGGTCCATAACCACTTGTGAGCATTAAGTGTAGTGAAATTAGACTTACTACACCGCTAGTAGAATTGAACCTGCAAAACATGTCCACAGCCTGAAGTTGGAGAAAAAGAAAAACACGTGAAGCATTTTTCCTCAAGGAAATTCTGTATTTATTATCAGCAAAAGATTTCTAAAGTTGTCAAACAACATCTTCATTGATATTTAAAAAACATTTAGAAAAATAAACAAATATTAGCCGCTATTATACAACGAAACATTAAGTTTACGAACATGCTGATTCCAAGGAATATAAGGCATTACCGTAACACTCAAAAATAGGCCTAAAGGCGTTTTATAACTTTAAAATTGACATCACGTTGTATTACGCCCTGCCAGGAGTAAAGAGCACTGGCAGACATCACGAAATCACGATGAATTACTACGTGCAAATCATTACGGCTATGAGATGTGAGAGAGAGAGCGAAAAAAATCGCTCCAAGTATTTAAAGTCTTCACATGGCTTTCAAATTAAGAATATGCAAAATACAAGTTGTGTTGCCAATGAAAGAAAGTTAAAGATATGTTGCCAATCAAAAAGTAACTCAATCAAAAAAAAAAACTTCGCGGTTATAAGATACAATGAACTCGTGACTCGGTTCACCCAAAAGTTCATTCATTTGACTGAGTTATTGCTACCGATCCCACAAATGACGTCACAACGTGATGCAATGTTTACATCGAAAAAGGATTGATTCTGCATGATGCAAAAACGTATTTTTAATGATATTTTTTTTTCAAATTAAGTGATTCTTTCACTTTTTGTGAAAGTTTAAATTAAAAATCTAACAAGAGCGTTGGAACAAATTGCGTAGAACGCGGAAAATTTTTCCCTTTCCAACGATATATAATATTACTAATTGCGAGTAATTTTTCACCCCCATATTCGAGAATTTATGTGAAAATTGGGCCTAAATTGGAATAAAAAAAGAACTATTCATCGAATTGTTTTCGAACTGGTCTGCAAACCTTCTCAGGACTTAAAGGAACAAATTGTAAAAATTGCAGCAAAATCGGCCGGGTAGTTTTCGAGTTTTGCGAGTTCAAACAAACAGATGCTTTTTAGAGACTTCATTTTATACTATGTAGAGATATTTCTATTACTTCACATCTGTCAAAGCGGACTTAAGATTCTAAATGTATTTCGGAAACTATGTTCATTTCTGTTTCTTGTTACGAAAGACATTTCGAACAAGAACCAAACCAAACCAAATCAAACAGATTGTAGAATTCCGTAAGTCTGAATTTTAATTTTGGATCCTTATGTCTAAAACACACGAATTTATTGATCCTTATTTAATCTTTCAATAGGGAAGCTTTCGATTTTTCAATTTTATTTTTATATGATAGAGTAACATGTATGAACATCATAGATAAAAAAATTTTGCGATACGATAAGTAGTTTTTTTTAAATTAATTTTTAAAGTTCAAGCGCTTGTGACGTCAAATGGCATAGGAAGTGACGTCATGCGCTCTTCCGATACGGGAGAAGCCGAAGAGCATGCAGTTGGCTCCGAAGACGAAACGTAAAAGGCTTATCTCCTCACATTTAACTCCTCGCGTTTCTGGAACATTAAACCTCTCATCCTCTCGGAAATATTTGAATATCATCATTGATGTTACTTGAGGAAGATTATTTAGATTGTGCTTTAACGAATCCGGCCTAAATAGTGTGTTCAAAAGGATTATTGAATTTCTAAAAAATAAAAATATCAGCGCGCTCAAAATGTCCGTACGAAAACAAGGGATCTTCGTCGGAAGGCTGCCCATTAGTGCCCTGTGACGTAAGCTCGTGACGTTTCAGAAGAGCGCACTTTTGTTCGTGAATTTTTAAAAATTCATTAAAAATCAATCACGGTGTTTTAAAATTCGGCGATGATGAATGTTTTAGTTCTGAGGGTCAATTAACAGTATTCAATAGTCAAAGTATGAACATTTAATAGGTTGCAACATCCCTAATGCGACATATTTTCTTGGTTTTGTCAGTAGCCAATGCTGTTTTCACATTGTTGTGATTCCTCAGGATGGCCATATTATTTACTTGTCTAGATCCCCTTGCGTACCCTGGTCGTTTCATTAGGTGAATCATATGGGGAAATTAATTCATATTACAGTGATGTTCTCGTCAATTTTTCTGAGGGTATATTCCCAGTAATCAGTTATGCACACTATGTGTATGCGATCATGTACATAATGTGTCATAATATGAAAATTTTTGAAGCTTGAGGGTATACGCTACATGTCTAAAAAAGGTTTGAGAGTATACGGCGTATATGGTGTACACTTTGAAGGAACACCACTGCATATTACGAACAGTGCGAAACATCGTAGGGTGTCTTGGGTTTCGAGGTACTAAAGTGCAAGTTAAGAGTTTTGTAGGCAGCTGTGAGCCATCTAGACTATGTAATAGGCTGTATGGTTGGCTGTCTTGAATCTCTGGAGGGTACAATCCAGCTGAAACAGTTGCGCAACCATCCAGTACTTATTATAATAGAATTTTCACTCTCTTTTGCCCATGTAAAGCGACAGAGGTAGCCTAGAATGGTAGCACAAGTAGGTTTTCACATTCCGTCAGCTTGGCTTTGATTAGGCCAGAAAGACCTTAGGTCCAGTAGTTAATCTATCTTATTTAACAGGCGTCAGACTTGGAGTTCGTTTATATGAAAAATGCAGACCAGATGTTGCAATTCTTTATTTATATCCTTTTCGTTCAGCACCGGCACTCACAGTGTTGTTTTTGTTTTCCTGTTCTTAAGGGAGTTTCTTAATCAAAAAGATTAACCAGTGATTAAGAACGAATTCTGAGTTACTTCTGTTAGTATTGAACGCAAAGCAAACAAAGAGCTGTGCAAATATTTCCAATAGCATATTTCAAATTGCAAAATTTAGGCGCAATAGTTAGTCAATTTATAACACACCCCGCATGTAAAAATTCATCACATGTGATAAACTAAATACTTGCTTCAGAAAACAGGGCGAAAACAAACATTTACCATTTGACGAAATTTATTGAAAATTAAAAAAAAAAACTGACAAAACTTCTACGCATTTGTGGCAAAGGAAAGAAATCTACCAAGTACCTCAAATTTTTATGGGAATTTAGCGCTATCAATTTCATCTTTTCCGAGCTACACATCATCGAAAATAGAAAAATATATCCCCCTCCCCCCTAGCTTTTGCTAAAAGTTTAGTGCTCTAAGCGGAACCGGCCGCAACGGTTTGCAAAAGAGACCGGAAAACTGTAACCAAGGGAATATTTTCAATGTATTTTTGTTCCTTAAATTACTCGAAATGAATCTTTTTAACTGCTTTCTAAAAATATAATCCTTTACATTTAACCGAATTTTATGTTTGCGGTAGATTTTTGTTGACATATTTTATTTCCTCAACTCTAAAGCTTAGGAGAAATCCTTAATGTTTTTCCAACCGCCCGAAGACGAACCTCTTTCATCACGCTACTCGTCCTTGAAAGCACGCGGATCTGTTTTATGCATCGCTGCAGGCAGTTCAAATCTCCGATTTGCGCATGAGCCAAAAAGAAGCTTAACAAATATACTCGCTATAGCAGCTCTCTCTCTAGCCAGTCTGACCATAGACTAATAATAAGAGTAGACCGAGCTATGGCAACCTTTTTGCTGCTTATAAACCAAACCATGTGACTGCTGGATATCCTAGCAACAGCGGGCGTTGATTGTTGCAGACGATCAATGCCCGCGAGAAATAAAATAAATAGAATTGATGGAACGCGGAAGAGTGATCTTTTATGGAGTTCGATTTGTAAATTTGTTGTTCTAAGTTGTAAATATTTTGTTAATATTGTGAGTTTTTCGTTTAGATCGTATTGTGCATTTTCTTTAGTCAATTTCAATAACTCTATTAGCAATTAAAGGTGCAAGCGCCAAAAAAGAATCGACAAACGGTAAGATTTTACAAAAATTTCATTTTAAGATACCGATTAGTACATTTCTGCGTTAACGCAAAACGTTTACGCCATTACGTTCACGCCAACGCTGACGTAGCAGTTCTAAATGAAATAAAAGTTACTGAAAACTGTGATCAAAAACTAGTGCCGAAATAATGCATAACTAAAAGAAAAACAGTTCAATGTCTGCACCTGGAAAAAAAATTATAATGAAAATACATTACGTCTTAAAATCGGTCTAGGAAGATTGGGCGCCGACTATTGGGCGCCGGGAAATTTGGGCGCCGAGCACTTTGGGCGCCGGGAACTTTGGGCGCCGAGCATATTGGGCCCAGTATTCCTGGGGCCTAAAATGCTCGACGCCCAATGTTTCCGGCGTCCAAAATGCTCGGCCCCCAATGTTCCCGGCGGCGAATTTTGAAGCGCTCTCAATGCTTACCTTACGGTAGCTACCGGTTAGCTAACCACGTGACAGCTAATGATCACGTGCTCCAATCAACTGCTTAGAATGGTAACCGGTTGATCATAGAACGCTGGGGTTAGTAACCGGTCGACCGGTGAGGTTCGTCGAACGCAAGGAATGCTTGCGTTCGCTGAGCTCAACTGGTAGCTACCGGTTAATCGATCACGTGATATCTAATGATCACCTGCTTCATATTAATACGGTAACCGGTTGATGATTGAACGCAGCGGTTAGCAACCGGTTACTCAGTGGTTGACCGGTTAGGATCGCCGAACAAAACCAATTACAGTACATTGGCGAAATGAGAAATAAAAACGAGCGCATTCTAATAAACAGCATGGTAACCTGGATACATTAAAGCAACCCCGAGTAAAATGTAAACAGAGCCGCCCCTTGAAATTGTGAGGTAGAAGTTGCAATGCGAAATATTGCTGTTTAAAGTTTTAGTTCGTTTTAATTTCACGATTTACTGTTTTTTGTGTTGTGAAATATTTCCGTTTTACGTAGGGTTTCTTCTGAATCTTAATTTACGTCTGTATTGTTGTTATGTTTGGAAAATTCTGCTTGCTGTAAGCATTCGCAATAAACTCACATTAAAAGAAGGCAGAACAGATTTTAACATGGTAGATAATACATGCTGTTTGAAAATGATTTTCTTTGACTGTTTTTTTTTTTATATACTTGAGAATAGTAACTGAAATACAATCTGAGTGCGCTTCTCTTATGTTGTTGATGTTTTAATTTATTGGTTTTCACTGAACAATGTGTTGACGATTTTGGTTATTTCATAAAGTTTTTTAACAATAAAAATGTCGTGAGAAAATTTGTAAAAAATACTACCATTTAATGATCTAAGAAATACATTTTATCTCCGGAAAGAATATAATCCTTTTCATTTAATTTAATTTCACCTTCATCTGTCTCAGTTTTTAGTTTTATAAAAAAAAATAATAAAAAGGAAAGGATGGGTGGGAAGATGTTGAGTCACTGCTCCTATGCTCTGTGGGGCTCGTGAGAATTTGAGTGACCAATGTCAGCCTTTGCAAACTCCCCCCCCCCCCCATTTCCTTGAAAAAATTAAAATGACACGTTTGGCTACCACCAACTACTCGCAATCAGTAGTCATTGTCCCCAGTAACTGTAAGCTTTTCCATTTCGATTGTTTTATGCTCCGAGCTTGTGTCACTCCTTAACTGTACTAAATCAATATAGTCTAATAGGTGTCAGTTCGTTTGTATGCTAATGATAATAATATATTCAGAGCTCTTTTTTTTTTTTTTTTTGAACTTGTTAATTTTGCCTGAATAAACTGATAATTGATAACAATTTTCAGATTGCACCAAAATCTTAATTATATTAAAATGTTCCCTATCAAAGAAGTTTACAGCAAATATTGTATAATTGACTTTGAATTCATAGCACCTGTGATAATTAAGTTAGAGGGGGAGGGGAGCCAAAGTGAGTGCCTTTGGCTAGTGCATTCTTATTGTTGCACCCCTTTGAACTTGTTCGTTTCCGTTTTTTTCCCTTACATTCATGGCATGCAAAAAATCCGGAAAACTTGCAGAAGGGGTTGCTATTCATATTGTATTGTAATTAACTCTGAATTTGGAGCACTTCAGAAGTGATTGGTAGTTGGGGGAAAGGGTTTCAAACATAACAACAATACAGACGTAAATTAAGATTCAGAAGAAACCCTACGAAAACGGAAATATTTCACAACACAAAAATCAGTAAATCGTGAAATTAAAACGAACTAAAACTTTATACAGCAATATTTCGCATTGCAATTTCTACCTCACAATTTAAAGGGGCGGCTCTGTTTACATTTTACTCGGGGTTGTTTTAATGTATCCAGGTCACCATGCTGTTTAATAGATCGCGCTCGTTTTTATTTCTCATTTCGCCAATGTACTGCAATTGGTTTTGTAGTACATTCGGTGATCCTAACCGGTCGACCACTGAGTAACCGGTTGCTAACCGCTGCGTGATCATTAAATGTCACGTGATCGATTACCCGGTAGCTACCAGTTGAGCTCGGCGAACGCAAGCATTCTTTGCGTTCGACGAACCTCACCGGTCGACCGGTTACTAACCGCAGCGTTCTATGATCAACCGGTTACCGTTCTAAGCAGTTGATTGGAGCACGTGATCATTAGCTGTCACGTGGTTAACTAACCGGTAGCTACCGTAACGTAAGCATTGAGAGCGTTTCAAAATTCGCCGCCGGGAACATTGGGCGCCGAGCATTTTGGACGCCGGAAACATTGGGCGCCGAGCATTTTAGGCCCCGGGAATACTGGGCACAATATGCTCGGCCCCCAAAGTTCCCGGCGCCCAAAGTGCTCGGCGCCCAAAGTTCCAGGCGCCCAAAATGCTCGGCGCCCAAAATGCTCGGTGCCCAAAGTTCCCGGCGCCCAAAGTTCCCGGCGCCCAATCTTCGGCGCCCAATCTTCCCATTTCGTCTTAAAATACATGTCGAGTGCCAAACTATAGATAATGTTGTAATCTAGCAACCATGCCGCCAAAGTTTTCGTCAAGCCTTCCACCAGTCACATGATGTATCCATGAACCAATTTTTTTATCAGCAAGTCTGGGAAAGCTCGGTCTACTCCTATTATTAGTCTATGAGTCTGACATCGTCGACACCTTGCTGCAGCGAGATGAAAAGAAAAGGCATCAAAGCACGGCACCTCATGTTGCGAGTAAAACAGATTCCCTGCTGCAGTATTTTTGTGAATTTCCGATCCCGAAGACGCACCTCTTTCATGACGCTACCCGTCCTTGAAAACATTGCGGATCTGTTTTTTGTATCGTGCAGGCAGTTCAAATCTCCGATTTGCGCATGCGCCAAAAAGAAGCTTAACAAAAATATACTCGCTATAGCAGTTCTCTCTCTAGCCAATCTAACATCGTCGGCACGTTGCTGCAGCGAGATGAAAAGAAAAGGTATCAAAGCACGGCATCTCATGTTGCGAGTAGAAAAGATTCCCTGCTGCAGTATTTTTCCGAATTTCCGATATTCATTGCTAGAACTTCATTTTATATCTCCGCCAGCATAATCGGATGTGATTTCTTGCCGTCTGTGAATTTGCGGCCGCAGATTGCCATTACTTTTAATGGGCGAAACCTTACAACGTAGGGACACCGACGGCTTTGACACCCGTTATCAAAGGCTGCTAACAGCATATATATCCAATCAATAGCTTCAGGATAAAAGAAACTGGTAGTTACCATAAGTCAACTGTAGTTGTTTTATGAGGCGATGCAACAAACGTGAAAATTCCTTGAGGTACTTACTGTTCTTCAAAGGTCTTACATTTAAATTTTTGCCAAAGCAACGGAGTCGTAAAAATCTTTAAAACGGATTAATTATACATGAAGTTATGACGCTATAACAAAAAAAAAAACATATAAAAGGAAAGAGTTACCATTAATTATGCCTCTAAAAATAAAATGGAAATCGATTAATACCTTCTAATCCAGGAGCAAGCCTGAAAAATCCAAAAAGGGAGATTTTCATCTTTTCTTTGCGATTTATTTTTACATATTTTTCCCAGTATTATAATCAGGAAAACGTCTTTAAATAAACGCAAAAACATTAATTTATTTCTCGATTTTGAAGATATCTTCTAACCATACAGAACCCCCATTCTTTACAACAATGAGCCATTTTTAGGAAAAAAAATAGACAAATAAAATATTCAGCAAAATTTCTACAATGTAGTACACAAGTCTTATTATTGTTAAATCTAATTTATTATCAGAGTTTTTGGAAAACTCTTCCATAATTGATCTGGATTTCTCTTGATCCACGAAGCCTCCGTCACTAGCTTCACGCATCTTTCGACGGTTTCGTGCGGCAGGGGAGTAATTTTATATCCAAGTCTGGTATAGTCAGGGCCTGTACTGAATAGGCCAACTAGACCATGGCCTAGGGCCCTTGATATTTAGGGACCCCCCGAATGGCTGAAATTATTTTAGTCTATGGCTAAAACTGTTTCAGACAACGGCTAAAATTAAAGTTTGAATACAGGGGCCCCCAAAAAAGTATCTTGGCCTAGGACCCCTCAATATCTTAATCGGGCCCTGGGTATAGTTCTTGTTTCAATGAAGGATTTAATGACTTTGTTAGTAACTAAAAAAAAGTGTGGAGAAGGTAACTTTGTTGTGCTTCAATCCATAATCTCTGCAGGTGGCTTCAAAATTTAGGGATGGAATGACTATGTTTCCAATGTTTTTACCTTTATAAACAGGTTGTCTGACTTTTAGAATCTTTTCAATCCCTAGTTCTCTTATGTGCCTCCTTTCATAAAAAACCATGGCCATAAACAAGTTTTCAGGATGCGCAAAGAATGATTTCTTTCGTTGATGGGGTAAACAACTTGGTTCGAGGTATCAGGCAAATATCCACAGGCTTGAATTATTCTGTTAACATGAATGTGACCGTCCTTGAAGTTTTTGCAGTTCTTTATTTTAAACAGGCTGGCATGTAACAATTCAAGATACAGTAAAACCTGTAAAGTTGACTTCCTGTCTAAATTGACCTCTATTTTCAGGCACAGCATTATATCTATATCATGTACAGTAACCCCTCGTTATATCGCGCTTATCGGGAGATAACAAAAAAGCGCGATATATCCGAAAACGCGATGTAACCGAGGTTATAAAAAGTAACGCAATTTTAACTTATTAACATAAAATTTAATGACATGTGCCCCAAAAAAACTTCAGTATCGAACTAGGACGATTCGTTTTTGTAAAATCAAAAAGAAATTAGTCTTCCAATTTTTCTTTTCAAAAAAAAAAAATTTTTTTTATTGATTTATGGTGGAGTATGAATCGAAAGGTTGTAGCTGAAGCTGTTTTGAACTAAGTACATGGAAATCATACAAGATTTTATTATTATTATTATTAAAATAATATATATATTTGATGAGAAATATTTTCAAAAAAAAAAAAAAAAATGCGATGAGTTTAAAGAAAAAGAAACATTTCTTAATAAAATATTTTTTGGGGGACAAAGGTCTTGCGCGATATAACGAGGCGCGATGTAACGAGGGGTTACTGTATTTCAACCTGTGTAAGTGGACCACCGCAATATACCAACTTACACAGGTTTTACCGTAAAAGTAACAATGTCTTCTGTCACACCAGCTGGGATCGTTACACTTACGTACAGTCTAAAGACTCTATTTGCATACGTAAACCATCTGGAACGTAAGAGTGGGCCGGGGTGGTGATTTCAGAAATCATTTGGGCAATTGCCACTCTTTATTGATTGAGGTATGTGCATATAAAAGATGCCCCTCTTCCTTGCTCAAGCCCTCTCAGTTTACTTTTGGAACTGTAAAGTGTTGTTTTACCATACTGCCAATCCGAATAATAAGTGTGTTTTTAGCGCAATAATAGTTCCATTTTCCCTCCCTAGATAGGACAACAATGGCAAGTTCCTAAACAGTTCATTCGGAATTACCGACTGGACTGAATAATATAAAGGAATTTAGCTCCAAAGCTCTTTTAGCTCCTCATTCTAAGATGAATCCAGCGGATCAGAACCAGAACACATAATATTAAAATAAAAATAAATATTTTCCGTAGGGTGGAGGGGGGATAACATTGGAAAAGTGGAAAAGGAAGGAAAATTACAAACAAGAACTTTTTATCATTATTTTTTGATATGAAGATTCTTCTGTGTCTTAGATAGAGGTGCCCACCTAGGAGGGGTCATGGCGCAGACTGCGTTATTAAAATGTCTAGGGGGGGGGGGGTTGAGCGGTATTTTTCTCTCTTTGAGGGGAGCTCTTGGTTTGGGGGGGGGGTCTCCGCGCGATATTAAGGAGGGATGGGCACCCCTGAATTAGAAACCAATTTCCCCAATATTTGATTTAAACTTGCAACAATTTATACGTACCGAATAAAGTTTTGAAAGATTGCAATCTGTTTCGACATTCGAAACATTGAAATTAACAACGGGTTGATGGTCACATGAATCCGCTGAGCAGGACACTTGTGACCCACGCGCCTTGGGGTGTTAATGTTTGATCTATTGCATCTTCACCCCTGCCTCGAACATGCGAGAGAAAAAGGGCTGGAGTTGTTACTTGCAATATTTCATCCCTAACCTTGAATTCTCAAGGAAAGAGCGGTTTGATGTTTTACGCGATTCAAGTTCGTTGACAGCAACTAAACAAATTGACTGTTATTCATCTACGATGATATATAGCACTGGTGGTTATTTTTATAAAGTGCTTAGAATTAAATTGCTAGAAGCTCAAGGCTTTTATCGAAAACTTCCCTAGTTCTGGGTCTGCTAAATGCATTCGAATGAAACTTCAAATCTATGAAAAGCAATTCAGCGATTTACAACCGGCGATCTGCGAGTAATTTTCATGCAGCCGCGCACATCCATTCAACATGAATCTATCATTTTTACAGTTGTAATTTAATTAATTATATAAAACTTTTGGATTTATCAAATTTTTACAAAACAAAAAGTGTTGTGGCAATTATTTCTACAGTTTGTGATCCGCTTTTTATTCGGAAGGATACCAAGTGGTCCTCAGTAGAGAAAAGTTGTGAACTACTCATATCATAGCCAAAGTTAGCTAAAAAAATTAGTCTGAAATTTTGTCAACAGGTGGCGCTGTACTAAACTATAACCCCCTAAGATCAACTGAAAATGAGCAACTAATTAAATTTCATTGCTGATGTTATGCGCGTAGTTCAAAGGAATTGTTTGCCTTTAATTAACGTGCCTCTTAATGAAATAAAAACAATAGTAAAGTGCTTCAAAGCAAAGTGATTTCCCTGCTGTCGGCAGGTGATAGTACTTCATTAAAATGTGCGGAAACGTACAAAATTAAATATGTTTAGCACTTTTAAGACATCGTGTCGAAGGGAAACTACAAAATTTTTCGTCATGAATGACTACTAGCGGGACCACCGTGACAAAAATGCGCGCTTTTTTCGGTCCTTCCGGGCCTGGAACAACTGAGAAAAACCTAGGTGGCGCAACAGTCTAAGCGATTGAGATTCAAATCAACAATCCAATGTTTTGCTTTACGTTTTCCAACGACCGTTACTGAAAATGTTTGACCTTTCCCCTTTCTGTAAGCAATGAATTGATGATTAACTGAAATAAAAGTAAGTGATCTGAAATGTTACTTCAAATGATTTAGTAACCTTTATTAAGGTTATGTTTTAATGTTTGCGTAAGACAAGTTGTTTCACACTTCTTACAGGTTGAATTTGTTGTTAGTCTCTCTATTGCTTTTTTAAAGGAATCCTTCCGATCTTTTAAATTCAGCTTTGCACTTGCATTAAAGATTAGTAAAAACGTTCAGATTATCATTGTTTTTATTAAGTTAAAAAATCTGTGCAACGATTTAAAAGGAAAGTTAAGAATTCGATTGCTGAATCTCAGACAGCATATTGCAAGTTATATAATGTCTTCAATTTACAATCTAGTGCTATACCTACAACATCAAATATCTTTCAGTTTTACATGAATAACTTTAATGTTAATTACTTTCTAAAATGCCATCTTTCTAGAATGGATAAACAAGTGAATAAAAGTAATTTCATAAGTTTAAAATATTGAATTGGTATTTTGGAAGTAAAAATGTAATACCAATCCAAATATCAACTGAATATTCGGTGCATCTGCAATTGATTATCAATGTTTAATCAATATTTAGAAAAAAATATTTTTTTTAACTTTAGCTGCACATTTGGTTTAAATTATAGGAGAATGAATTTAAAGTGCTAAGTTTTTCTCTTATTTCCTTAGTAAAATATTCAATTATTTAATTTATTTATTTTGGTTATATGCATGAGTATCTAACGTTTCCTATGTTTTTCTCTTTTTAACCTACTATTTTTACTTTTTGAACTAATGGTGGTTATTTTACAAAAATAATTGTTCTGATAAGTACTGTGTTATAGAGAAAGAGATATGAGAACCTTTCATGTGTCTTTCAAAAGGAAGTCTTAACTTTAAATTTGTCCTATCTATTGAATTTATAAATATGCTTTAGTATATATAATTCTTGAAAAACCGTTCAACTCAATCTTGCTTAGTTGGGATTTGTTTTCAGTGCAAAATAATTGTACACAGAAATATTTTTATCTTAAGACCTATCAATAAATGACATCATTTTCAACCTTTCTTGTTTCTGTTTTTTAATTTTATATTACATATTTTAATGAAATTAAGAGTTGCCACTAAAAGGCTCGAAAACGTATCGATATTATCTTAAACGTTTGATGGAATGTATATTGATTTTTAAATTACAAGATAATAATGATAACAATAAAAAAAATACCTTGTCTATTTATTGGTAAACACATTTTCATAGTATTGTCATGTATAATATGCAATTAATAATTTGTTTCTGTTGAAAAATCTTTTTTTTTTTTGGATGATCAGGCTTTTAGCAACGTTTTCAAGAAAATTTATTTTGAAGATTTTCACCATTTTACTTTTTGTTGAGAAAATATTTTGCTTCAAAATTATTTGTTGTTATTTTTTTCTTTTTACTTTAATCTGTGGAAAACAATTCATGGGTAAACACATTTTAAGAAAATTTAATTTGCTCTTTCAATGAAAAAAAGCCTGCAATCGAGTATATCGAAGCAAAACGTTCGATCGCTTAGCGTGACTCACTCAACTGTGTTCCGGGCCCGGGTAGAAAGAACGCGCGGCGACGAATAGAGCGCGCGCTTTGTCACGGTGGTCCCGCTACTAGTATCAACCAGTTTTCTTCTGTGCTTCTAGTATAAATAATAACTACAACATGAAAACTATTTAGCTTCATACTGAAAGTTCCTCATTAAATTTATTATAGGCTTAAAAAGCCCAAAACGGCTCTTTTTCAACCGTGATTTGACAACCGAAAATTTCTAATTAGGCTTAATTTAAATCTTTTCTTTTTATGCACAAATAAAAGTTCATTTTTTCGCCTTCAAAATAAGACGTGTTTGATTTTTATACAAATTTAAGTTAATTTACTGGAGCTTTTGAAAAAGAATCAGAAATGCCATATTTTATTCATCCGCGGAACAAAAAAATTAACTATATCTCAGAAATGAATTTTTTTCTAAGAAAAAAAAAAAAGAAACAGTTTGGGAGTATAGAATATTGGTACGGTAATACCTACGAAATTTCATCAAATCCAAATACATTCGAGTCCCGACTTACGCGAGGGATGCGTTCGAAGATCCCTCGCGTAAGTCGAAATTTCGCGTTGTGGAAAAAAGTATGTGTAAAAACTTTTATAAACATATCCACCACCTCAAATTGTTAAAAACCATTTCTAAACTATACAGTACTGTTTCTTCCAAAAAAAAAAAAAAAAAAAAAACTGAATTTTTATTTAAATTTTAAATTCAAAAAAAAAAGATAAAAAGTTTTATTCAACATAACATACTGTTACGATTCACTAAATCAATAATCGATGGGAAAGAAAGACATAAAATAAACCAGTACACTACGTACAGAGATCGTAGTAAGAAAAACAAATGCACCATAGTTTTACTGTACAGTGGATCCAGTAATGATATTTGTAACTTAAATACAATAATAGTTTAAAAAACTAAAAAAACACGCTTCCTTAGCAAAATGAACTAAAAAGTGAAAAATTATCTTTGGATGATAGTAGTTGACCAATTACTTAATTTTAATGGAATACAAAAAAGCGTGGGGTGCTGTTTATTTATATTTTTGTTTGGACAACAAATGGAAGAAACTCAAGACAACTGATAAGAAGCCACCCACGCTTTTTTGTATTACGTTAAAATTAAGTGATTGGTCAACTACTATCATCCAAAGATTATTTTTCACTTTTTAGTTCATTTTGCTACGGAAGCGTGTTTTTTTAGTTTTTTAAACTATTATTTTATTTTTCTGTTTCTTAGTCTTATGGCGAGAAAGAATTATCAGGCGACGAAATTATTTATAAAACGAGTGCGAGGTAATATTTTAAAGTTAAGACGAATGCACCCCGATGGAAAGCTACTGTGCGTCATCGATGTATGTTTGCGGAAATTATATCTACATTACTTTGAAAATTTGAGATGCATTTGAATAAAAGTTTTGTTCAACAATGGTCTGATCAGCAGTGAATTTCCAATTGAAGGCTCACCTAAATTTTGGCATGAAATTAATTAAAAACAATTATATTTCATGTTCTAATTACCTTGGAACATTGGAACAAATTTTTTCTGATGCAGAAAAATTAAAGTTTTTTCTAGATTTTTTAAATACTTTTTGCGAGTATTTTTTAATGTATTTTTAAAAAAAATTTCCTTTCTCACATTGTTGGTTTTATGCCAAAATATTGATTAAAATTGGAGGAAACTAACAATTAAAAGAGTTAATTAATTAATTTGATTATACAATATTGCATTGTCATCGGGTCTGAGGTCGCGTGCCAAATTTCAAAAGAATCCGATCGCAGGAAGTGGGCGAAATTTGAGCTGCAAGATTCCGTTACAAAATACCGTTACAAGATACATACATACATACATACAGATGAAGCTAATAAAAGCGTTTTAAAAAGTGAAGATGATGATGATTTATGCTGCGTGATCTCAAACCGTTATTCTTTTATGTTTTTAAATACACAATACAGTTGCTTCACTAGTTCTTTTATAACGTTTCCATCTATAGCAATTGCCAATGCAACACCCCTCTTCAAGGTTTCTTAAATTCACAATATAAGAGCAATTTCCATTTTCATAATTTTAGAATTTTGCTTAGATACTACTTGGTGAGCTTTGACGGACTTCCTTTTCCTGACTTTTAACTGTACATTGAAGATTCACCCATGCCTAATTGTCGTGCTACCTTCGACGCATTTGTTCAAGCATATATTTAACCTTTAGTTTTTCTTCAATTGCCTGAAATTTTCTCTTTTTCTTTCTATCTTCACAAGATGAAACAGCGCTCTTAGATGTCATTATATTTCAACAACTCTCACATTTAGAATGAAAAAAAAAAAAAAAAAAGGAAAATGCGGAGTAGTTATTTGTATATCAGACTAGTACGGTATGGGAACTTTCGCTCTCAGAGATGCTAAAGGGATGAAAGTCCATTCACAAAAAAACATTTTTTAGTAGCCTATACCGCCACCATGATTACCTTTTGAAAATTTTCGTGTTGCGGGCGAAGAATTCGCATTATGTCTGAAACTCTTGATTAGTGAAAAAATCGCGTTATAGCCATTTCGCGTAAGTCGGATCGCGTTGTAGCGGGAGTCGACTCCACGGCGAACAATTTTCAACTCCCACCTTGAGCGTGCGAGGGGAGATTGTTTCAAAAAACAATTAAGTTCCTTTTTTCTTTTAAATCGGCAGTCCGGTCTTTTTAAAATTTATACATCGGTAATGATTTTTAATACTGGTGGCTTTACTTATAAGGCAGGAACTTTTAGAAACAATTTGAGGAGCAACAGTTACGATTTTGAGGAACAATTTAAAATTTTGCGGAGCAGTGCGATATTTTTTTTAAATAAAATCAGGGAAACAAATTAAAACCATTTATCAAAACTTGTTTGTTAGCTTTAATAATCATTTTAAGTACTAGTATAAAAATAATCATTTTTAAATTAATAAAACAGTTTTAAACACTAATTCAATCTTTAGGTATAAGCATCTTTATTTTCCCGTATAATTAAAATAAATCTGTTTTGTTAAAATCTCCATCAGTGTAGCTTTGATAAGCCTGGTAAGCATTAAGACTAAATTTGACAAATTGTGTTGCCTTAAATCCACTCGGATGGAACTGGATAATATTTTTGAATGGGCGTGGCAGTCTTCAGCAAAAAAATATTATGTAAGAAGGGTTGAAAATATGTCAGCGAAAAGGTATTAATATCTGAGCGGCAGCATGGCATAGTAGACAAAAATGAGAGAGTGTTATAGAAGCAGATGCAATGGGATTTCAAAATGCGAGAACCGCTCCCCCCCCCCCGCACTCACATTTTAACCTTACCACCAACAGAGTTCATTTATTCTTTACTAGTGATACCCGCACGGCTTTGCCCGTAATAGAAAAAATCAAAAGATATTTTGGTTCGCCTGTATATTTACAAATAATGTATGGTGAATTTTCTCGCCAGTTTGCTTGTACCCATCTTACGGTTCCACGTTATGATAATTTCGTATCTCGCCAATTGGCTTGTGCCCATGTTACGGTTCCACGTTATGATAATTTCGTAATTTACTCGTCCATGTTATGATATTTTTTTTCTTAAAATTGGAATAGAAAAAGAACAAAATCGAATTTTCGAAAAATCGCTTCGAGGTGCACACCCCCATGCTACATACTAACTTTGTGCCAAATTTCATGAAAATCAACCGAACGGTTTAGGCGCTATGCGCGTCACAGACGTACAGACATCCTCCGGACAGAGAGACTTTCAGCTTTATTATTAGTAAAGATAAAGAAGATAAAGATAACCAAGAAGGAAAACGTGCGTCAAAAAAAAAACACGGCCGGAAGATCGCAGTGGAAAATGGGTGAAGGGAATGTGAACGATCGCATAAAAACGCTCCACCGGGAAATGCAGAGCAAAATAACTTCTGTGTGGAGCCGCAGAGTTTCGCCAATTTTGTGGATTAACTACGCAAAATGCGGAGCAGTTGGCAACCCTATATAAGATGTTGTAACATTATATTGGCAGAACTCAAAGGCTCATGCTTCTGGTTCTGCTGAATGGATTTAAATGTAACTTCAAATCTATTTTATATAGTTCAGTGTTTCTCGACCTGTTTTAATTTTATGCAGTCAGCATTAAAATTAATCTAGATCATTTTTAGAGCTGTACTTAACTTTCATAGAAAAATTTCCCGGACAAGTCTCATATCACTCAAAATAATTGTTGTGAAAATATTTCTTCAATCGTATATGGACCGCTTAAGATACTAAGGGTCATAAAAAAAAATTATTTGAATTTTGACATCTTGAATTCAAATTATGTTTTTTCGCAATCACGGGTGTGTGTATGTAGGCGTGTGTTTTTGTGCTTGGGGGGTATGTGTGTTTGTGTGTAGGGCGTATGTGTAGGTGTGTGTAGGCGTGTGTGTTTGTGTCTGTGTGCTGGCATAAGTGTGTGAGTGTGTGGGGGGGGGGTATGTCTGTGTGTGCGTAGGCATATGTGTTTGTGTCTGTGTGCAGGCATGAATGTGTGGGTACTTGCGTATATGTGTTTGTGTAAGTGTATGTGTGTGTAGGTGTATGTGTGTGTATGTGTTTGTGTGCGTGCGTGCATGTGTGTAGGTGTATGTGTGTATGTGTTTGTGCGTGCGTGCATGTGTGTAGGTGTATGTGTGTGTGTGTGTTTGTGCGCGTGCGTGCATGTGTGTGTAGTTGTGTATGTATGCGCGTGTGTGTAGGACATGGATGCAACCTGGAGACGGCTTTCGCTGGAGGAGCAGCATCATGAGGAGCCGGTCGACGGTGATGCTGCGGAGGGTGCTAGCGGGAAAATAAAATGATAGGACATCAAAAACAGTCAAATGAAAGCAACAAGCAATCGTGATTGCTCAAAAAACTTTGTATTTAAAGTCAGTTAACTTAACACTAGAGTCACGTTTCATAGGCTATCTCTACATGATTCCGAATTCTTATTAAGGGGTCCTCCTCCTTTTAAAACGTGCATCGGGTTTAACATTTTCTATGAGATCGACTCTTTTTTAATCAAATGTTTTTGATCATCATCACTGTTTAACATTGCACACCAAATTTTGTTTTATTTGCTCCAGCCATTGCTTTTCAACTAAATAGAGAAAATATGCATTTCGTAATTTTAAAACGATTTCTAATAATTTTACTTATAACACATAAACCACCTTGGATACATCAAATATTTTTTTTTAACATCAAAGTATGAACCAACACTTCAGCAAAAATGTCATTTATTACATCAAAACCTATGTTTAAATTTTGTTATGAATTATGAAATCCATATTAACGAAAGCTATACATAGTATTTTCACTTTCAACTGAACAGCAGCAAGAAATGTATTTAAAACATTCAAAAGGATTTATACTTGCTGGCAGTTTATTGGGGTTGTTTCCATCAGTCAAAAGTACTACTTTCTGTCACTGAAATTGATAGAATGGGCAAAAAAAAAAAAAAAAAAAAAAGAGATCATAACATGGACCCCGAAAATACTTTCATTTTCCCATCGTTTAATTTTTAATTAATTTTTTTAAATGTCCGGTTTTTCAAACAAGGCGTGGTCTTTATGACGTCACAAGTGATGTACTGCGTTTCCACATTATGATAATTCAGAAGCGAATTAGATATTGCGCCCTACGCTTGCTATCAACCACATCGTTGCCAGTTCATGTGAGTAAAGATGCGAATTAAATATTGCGCTTGCGCCAATTGCATCAGTGAATGGCATTTCATCACTTGTGATGTCATGTGCAGAAGCGTAAAAAATGAAATTGAATCTACCCAACGATTAAAATACTTTTTTTAAAACAAATATTAAACTTTGTCGAATTATTTAAAAAATGGTCATGTTCTGTGCTTTTAAGCATACTCTTTCAGAAAAAATTTTTTTTGAATTTTCGGAAACGACCCCATTATCAAAGTGGTTACAAAAAACACGTCTCAAGCATACAAGCCTCGGCTAGGAAACGGTGAGTAATGATTGAAGAACAAAATTTTCTCTTTTTGAATTATGGTGAGTGCATTGTTCCTGGAAAAATGACACTTTTCATGTGTCTCTAGACTAAATAGTCTTCGAATACGTAAGAGCGTTTCGCCATTAATTAAAAATTAAGCGTTGGGAAAATGAAATTTTCTCGCTTCATGTTTTTTTTTTTTTTTTGAGCAATCACGATTGCTTATTGCTTTCATTTGACTGTTTTGTGGTGCTATGATTTTATTTTCCCACCAGCACCCTCTGCAGCACCGCCGTCGACCGGCTCCTCACGATGCTGCTCCTATAGCGAGAACCGTCTCCAGGTTGCGTCAATATCCTACACTTACACGCATACCTACACACATGTACAAACATACACCTACAAACATACACAAGCACATACACACACGCATACATATAGACACCAACGCATACACACACAAACACATATACACACGCATACATACATTCACCTACACATACACACACACAAACACTTACACACGCACACATACACACAACTACCCACATATTCATGCCTGCACACAGACACAAACACACGTGCCTACGCGCACACAAACTCCTACACACAAACACACGTACCCCCCTCACACAAGCACACACGCCTACATACACACACACACACACTCGTGATTGCGAAAAACATAATTTGAATTCAACATGTCAAAATTCATTTTTTTTTTTTTTGCTTATTCTATCAATTTCAGCGACTAAAAGTAATACTTTTGACTAAAAGAAACAGCCCCATTGCGGATCTCCGAATTTGCCCCCCCCCCCCAAAAAAAAAAAGAGTTGTGACGCGCCAAAGATTGAGACCAACTGCTCTAAGTCTACATAAGGATTAATTTTTGTTTGATCCTGTTCGTTACCTCTCACGATATGGCAGCCATAGGTATTGAAGGGGAAAAAAAGAATATCCCGTTGCTCAACCACCGTTTGAGTGTGTGAATTATTACATCAAAATCTAACAAGCCCCTGTATCCGCTAGGGTGAACGTGTGGACCAAATTTTGATTGATTTCGCCCGTTACTTCCTCAGATAGAGCCGAAACGCATAACGAGGAAATTGTTCGAGCCAAAAACTAATGACCACCAATGGGGTCGTTTACTAAATTTTGAAAGTATGTTTTTCAGAAAGAGCATGCTTAAAAACATAGGATTTGACTATTTCTTAGATAATTTGACAAAGTTTACTATTTAAAAAAAATTATTTAAGTTAGTGCGCAGACTCAATTTCATTTTCTGCGCTTCTGCGCATGACATCACAAATGATGACTGATGCAATTGGCTCAAGCGCAATATTTAATTCGCATCTTTACTCACATGTATGGCAACGATATGGTTGATAACAAGCGCAGAGCGCAATATTCAATTTGCTTCTTGATTATCATAACGTGGAATTGCGGTAGAGAGCGAGAGTAAGCATTCATTGCGCCAATGGAATACGTGCCTAAGTTCGTCATTTGTGACGTAATAAAGACCACGCCTTGTTTGAAAAATCGGACACTTTAAAAAATTAATTAAAAAATAACTGTTGGGAAAATGAAAGTATTTTCTGGGTCCATGTTATTTTTTTTTGCCCATTCTATCAACTTCAGTGACTAAAGTAGTACTTTTGACTGAAAGAAACCACCTCATTAACAAACATGGGGTATATGTGTATCAAATCTCGCGTGATTTAATGCAGTAGTTGTTGCTCTGGAGCAACCAAAAAAAAAAAAAATGTTTGTATATGCGTAAACATACAAACACACACATACATTTTCCAAAAACATGCAAAATTATTAACTCTAAACGCCTTAAGTCCTGTAAATTAAAACGTCAACATTCAGACATTTTCAGCATTCCAAAATTCTTTTTTTGAATTAGATAAAGAAGAAAGTAAAAATAAATAAATAAATGGATGAATGTAGAACTACCTATCCTGCTTTCAATTTAATACCCTAAAAGCACTCATTTTCGTGAGGCTTAAGTTTTGGCAATTATGTTTTTTGTTTCTTCCAACTTTCTTATATGCTAACATAAAATTCCTGAAATATTAGTCACGCGAAATCGCCGAAATATTCAGTTTCACGGACGCTATAGCTCGCGAAAATAGGAGCTTTTGCAATTATCTAGACTCAGGTTTTCATGCAGGGTTAGTCAATTTAAGAAGGAACTTACAGGGTGTTCCAAAAATGACTCATACATTTGAAAAATCAATAAAAACTAAACGGGCAGCGAGAGAAATATAACGTTTGTTGCATTATGCTTGGAACAGCATTAAATTTTTAGACAGACATACTTTCAAAATTAGTTAAAATGTTACTCAACAGATGGCGCTGCAGGTATTTAGAGAAGGCTGCAGGTGCGTCTATCTGAAAATTAACTGTTTTTCCAAGCATATTGCAACAAACAGTGTATTTCCGTAACTGCCCGTTTAGTTATTATAAAAATTTTCAGATATACCGGTCATTTTGGCGGTTTTACAGACTGCAATCTCTTTTATACCTTTTAAAATACTTATAGCGCCATCGGTTGAGAAACATTGTAACTAATTTTGGAAGTTCATCTGCCTGTAAATTTACTGTTTTCCCAAACACAATGCAACTAACGGAAAAATTCTGTCGATGCTCGTTTACTTTTTATTGATTTTTCAAATGTATCAATCATTTTTGGAACACCTTATATTTTTTGTCTAAATTCATGCAAATTTTTACCGAAAATGAATGATTTTTTGTTACTAGTAGTAGCTGTTGTTATCGTTAGGTGTCAACGGGAAAAATCTTCTTAGGGGGTCAACTCACCACCTTCATAAAAAAAATTAATGTTTTTACAAATAAATGATCATGTTGTTTGCTGTTTCTATTAAAATTTGCACTGCATCCTCTCTCCCGGCTGGAAAAATGCGAAATGACGGAAATAGGCCCCTATCAAATCGGGGAGCCCTAAGCTATAGCTTGTTTAGCTTGTACGTATATCCAGGCCTGCTTCTGCAGCACTTCGTGCTTATCGCTAGTGGCCTTACTTCAAGTCTCCTTCATCGATGAACTGCTTTCGCAGTACATAGGGTAAAATGGTCTCCTATATCTTGGACGTCCTCTTCAAATTTTGTTATCGGTATCGGTGTCGGGTTTCGCCCATTAATAATAATACTGACAATGGTTGGCCACAAATTCAAAGACGGCCAGAATTCATATCCGATTGTAACGCTAAATTTTAAACAAAATTCTACTAAAGGATATAGAAAATTCTCAATATTACTGTAGCAGTGACTCTTTTCATTTTGTTGTGCAGAACTTTCTCCGCTGCATTAATGCGGGGAGCCCACCTTCCGTCCTATTGGTCTCCCTGCCCCTGCATATGTGAGGCGAGAATGACAGACCCTCCCCTCGGCAAGTTCTAAATTTTTATCTTTGCCCTGGAAGTGAAAGGCAAGTACTTGATTTTTAAAAACAAAATCTACCTAGACGGACATTGAACGGAAGTGATTATTTATACTCATATATTTGTAGGAAATATTTAACACTGGTAGCTAAACTTAACAGTGTTTAACGTGAAATTGGCAGAACTGAAAGCAGAATCAGAAACATGATTCTGAATCTGCTGAACGGATACGAACGAAATTTCAAATATATTTTATTTAGATCGCGAGTTATAAACCTGCTATTCGCGAGTACTTTCCACGCAATCCGCGCATTGATATACAAAATAAAATTGTCATTTTTATTGTTGTATTTAAGTAGATGTGTACCAAAAAGTTTTTGGATTTATCACATTTCATCTAGTACAACTATTGTGAAAATAATTTTTATCGTATGTCATCCGCTTAGGATTCGGAAGGGTACCAACTGGTTTTCCGTAGTGAAAAAGTTGCAGGCTACTGATGTAGATCATACAGCAGAAGTTTATTTAAAAAAAAAATGCAGTCTGAAATTTTGTCAATAGATGGCGTTGTACCACTCTTTTACCTATAAAATCATATATGCAAATGAGGAGGTAATTAAATTTTCCTGTAGATGCGATACATACGGTTCAAGGAAATCATTTGTCTTCAATGAACGTTCTTCTGAAAAGAACGAACCTACTGCAGAAGAAGGAAGGCTAGCAAAGTGAAGTTTTTTTACCCGAATGGTAGTATTGCTTTTCCACAAGGCCGGATTTAGACCGGCGGCTCTAAGCTATTTCAGGTATGGGACTCCTTTTGTAGTTTGAACAACGTTTCTCTCTGTGGAGGTAAGATGCAATTATATATATTTTTTTCTCCCATTTACTATGTTTATCTCCTTCCCCTGATACATACAGAATACTTTTTTTTTTTGACAATTTTTTAATGTGTTTTCATTCATGTCCTTTATGGATTCACCTAAAGAGGGGAATGGTATCAAGAGAGGGACCGAGGACTCCCTTTAAATGGAGCATAGAATATCCTCCATTGTAGGGACTCCGATCGTTTCTCCCCCGGAGGAAATTTTGCAAAAAATAAGTAAAAATCTGCATTTTGAACCTTATTAGATGTAGTTGGAACTACAAAAATATTAGGACAGAAATAAGCAATTAATTTTTTAAAAAAAGTTGCACTCTTCTGCAAATTAAGATAATGCACAGTTATTTATTTTATTTTATTTTTTGATTCGACAAATCATTGACACAGTTGACAGAGAGAAAGAGCGAGAGAAGAGAAAAGACAATGCATTGTTACTTGCTCACATTGGCTTTCGGTACAATTAGTTTTTAATCACCCCTCCAACCCACCCGACAAATAAAACAATGATTTAAATATAAAATAGTCGGTAGTAAAAAATGCTTTAAAACAAATGGTGTACAGATTTTCAAAATAGATTACAAGACCAGGGCCCGATTAATGTATCAGGGGGCCCTAGGCTAAACGCTGTTTTGGGGGCCACTAAGGAGTTAAACCTTACAATTTTAGCAATTGCATAAAACAATTTTGGCCATTTGAGGGCCCCTAAAGAGAGGGGGCCCTAGGCCATGGCCTAGTTCGCCTATTCAGTAATCAGGCCCTGTACAAGACAGTAATATACTGCCCATTTGAACTTTTCATAATGATAAAAAATATACTTAATAAGAAATATCCCACTTTGCTTAGGATTTTCAAAGCCTAAAACTAATTCTTTTCAAGGACTCTAGAACAATTAAAATTATTTAACGCACTTCAGTCGCACTTTCCAGTCTCTTATATATTAGTACTTAGTTGTAAATTTTTACAGTCCTGTTCTAACTTTGTAAGAAACAGCTATTTTAAATTTAAAAGAAAAAAGAAACTATAGATTTTTCATGACAGCAACTTTTCTTCAGTTGCAAGTGGGTCAGAAAACGAAATGGAATAGAGGCAGTGTTTTTTTTCCCCCGTGCTAGACAGATTGACAATATGCAGTCGAAGTAAGATAAAAGCAAGCAATAACAAAATAATTTCCAAGTACTGCATTCGGAACTATAAAAATAGCAAGATATGAAGCATGTGAGCAAAAAATTTGTAATATGTTTCAGAAAATGAGAACCATGGATTTTACATTTTCGGTGTAGGAGTAGCAAAGGAACGGAATTTGATATATATTGGCATTCCTTCTCCTTACGCCCTCCCATTTGCGGTTTGTAGCCACACTTTTCCAAATTTTCAAGGTTTTCAAGCACTGGAAATTGAAATTTATCTTTTCAAGTTTTTTTTTTTTTTTGAACAAATCATGTTAATTTCCGGGAGTTGGGTGCTTCTAACAAATAGGGGACCCTAAGCTATAGCTTGCTTAGCTTGTACGTAAATCCAGGCCTGGTTCTGCAGCACTTTGTGAACGATATTCTGCAGCACTTCGTGCTGCAGAATATCGTTGTACTGCCAAGGGCGAATTCAGGACAGGGTCAAAGGATCAGCTGATCCCTCTGTCATAAGAATCAATCTTTATCTGTTGCACAACCAGAAGGGTAGTAAAAAGTACACCAGCCAAGAATGCCGTCAAGAACCTTATCTAGAACGTTTAACAAAAATCTTTAGTTTCTTAAAATTATTATTAGTGTTATTAAACTTCAATTTTTTATTCCGAAAAATTATTACAAGGTAAGTGCACCAAATAAGGCCACCCTATGAAGGTTCATGGCTTAGAACCACAACCAGAAGGGTGGTATAGAGCAGGCTTCGCAACCGGTGTGCCTCGGCACACTGGTGCGCCGCGGCAAGGAACCCAGTCAGTGTGCCGCGGTATTTTCGTAATTATATGAAATAAAAGAGCCTTGATGTATTTCATTTAAAAGTTATCGAATAGCGTTTGTATCGTTCTGTAACTTCTCAATTCACCCTGTCGAACATGTGCAATACAACTTTCCCAACAAGGGGAGAGACCAGATTTGCTCCCCACCTCTTTTAAACTTTTTGTGATCCCATCACTTCCAGTTTTTGGAAACAGATTCTAATTTTCACGAAATAAACTAATTATACAGAATTATTTCTAAATATTTTGCAAACAGGAGTATCGCCTCCACACCCAGGGAAGGATCGTACCCTCCCGCCCAGAGTTATAACCCCAGCTTTAACTTTTGTTTTCCTCTTTTCCAGTTCTGATACTAATTTCATTTTACTGTAGTTGCTCAAAGCTCGGTTCTGAGATTTAGCAAACTAGAAATTAAAATCATACACTGTTTGCTCCATCATGAAGCTCTGGTGAAAAAGAACTTATCAAATGAGCTGAAGTCAGCTTTGGCTGAAGTGAATTCCATAAAATCGAGGCCGCTTAATACTCGCCTTTTCTCCGCACACTTTGTGAAGAAATCTCTGGGGTCAGATCACCAATCTCTACTTCTTCATACAGAGATTTGCTGGCTTTCATGTGGTAAGGTACTGTAAAGAAATTTCGAATTGAAGGACGAGGTACGACAGTTTTTGATTTTAAAAAACGAAATGCAGTACGCCAGTTTGCTGCAAGACAAATATTGTCTGGTAAAACTAGCTTACATGGCTGACACTTTTGAACACCTTAACGAATTGAATCGGAAAATGCAAGGACAAGAAGATAGTTTGGGTTACCTGTATGGACAAGCTAAACGGGTTCAAATAAAAAATTCAGCTATGAAGAGAAGAAGTAGATCGTGGCTTATTGGACATGTTCAAACGGACCGTCAACATGGTATGTAAAGGAAATGGCATGGAAGAAAAGCTGCTGAATGTGGTGGCAGAGCATTTAGTCATACTTCAGGACAAGTTTAAGAACTATTTCAAGAATATCAACATGGAACAGTATGACTGGATTCGCGTTCCATTCTTTTTATCTGCGGATGCATCAGTTGCACCACCTTTCTTTGAAGGCGCGGGAAGAATTTTTGAACTTCAAGAGCGACCGTACTCTTAAACTTAAGTTGAGCGAAGTGCCTCTGGACGAATTTTGGTTGCTGGTTAAAAATGAGCATCTCACCATGTCTTGTCTTGCTATTGATGTGCTGCTACCATTTTCAACTACATATCTTTGCGAACTCAGCTTGTCACCCCTCACACTTATAAAAAAAATAGTAAGAGATCATCTGTAAGCATGATCAAGAACTTCGTGTAGCTCTTTCCAGCATAGAGCCGAACTTCAGAAGGCTTTGCTCCTTAAGGCAAGTGTCGCATTAGTGTCAAACGGAAGTTAAGAGCTTGGTTTTAATTTCTGGCTTGCTTTTTTTTTTTTTGAAACATTTTTTGATAAATCGTTTAACTGCAGTGTGCACTTTAATTACATGTTTGACAGAAATGCTTTGAAACACATCAAGTATAATTTTCTGTAAAGTTTGATATAGGTAGTTTTGTTGTATATTATCAACTTCAATATATTCCAAATAATTCTACTTTCTAAATAGATTTAAATACACTACGTAAGTTATAATTGTTTTATTCATATGAAAAAAGTCCTTCCCCCCACCCCGTCTTTTTACCAGTGAATGATAAAAACATTTCTATATTACCAATGCGAAATTAAGTTTAGTGTGCCCCGTTGAACTGGAAATTTCTTAAGTGTGCCGCAAAGTAAAAAAGGTTGAGAAGCACTGGTATAGAGTACCTGCCCCCCCCCCCCGGAATACAGTCAGGAACCTTATCTAGAACGTTTAGCAAAAATCTTTAGTTTCTTAAAATTATTATTAGTGTTATTAAACTTCAATTTTTAATTCCAAAAATTAAGGGCAGCATTTTTAATCCAGTCTACATAAGAAAGGGCTAAAATCGCAAAGCACAATGTAGTTCTGATTTTTTAAGATGTTTTTTGGTTTAGTTAGAGTACTAAATGCGATTCTAAAAGCCAATATTCGTTTCAAAGCACACTAAATGTTCATCGACTTAAGTTCAATTGACGCTCTGTACGTTCAATAGTTTTGGAGATGTCGTACTCTAAAAATTGGCCATTTCATCCGAAAAATGAAAAAAGTATGCTTCGAACATATTTCGGGCCTAATAGCGACATAAATTCCTACTCTTATTGAGGAAACCCGATATGATGTAACAGTAAATTTAGTTTGGCTTTCATTTAAGCTCGCAAAGAAGTCTGAAGGTTCAGTAGCTCTTTTAGAATTGCGAGGAAAAAAAATAATTTGAACTTTGACATCTTGATTCAAATTATGTTTTTCACAATCACGAGTGTGTGTATGAAGGCGTGCGTGTTTGTGTGTGTGTGTGTGTGGGAGGGGGTATGTTTGTTTGTGTGTGGGGTTTATGTGTATGTGTGTGTAGGCATGTGTGTTTGTGTGTATGTGTGGGTAGTTGTGTGTCTGTGTGTGTGGGTAGTTGGGTGTATGTGTAAGTGTGTGTGTGCATGTGTTTGTTAGTGTGCGTGTATGTGTAAGTGTGTGTGTGTATGTGCTTGTTAGTGTGCGTGTATGTGTGTGTGGGGTTTATGTGTATGTGTGTAGGCATGTGTGCTTGTGTGTATGTGTGGGTAGTTGTGTGTCTGTGTGTGTGGGTAGTTGGGTGTATGTGTAAGTGTGAGTGTGTATGTGTTTGTTAGTGTGCGTGTATGTGTAAGTGTGTGTGTATGTGTTTGTTAGTGTAAGTGTATGTGTAAGTGCGTGTGTATGTGTTTGTTAGTGTGCGTGTATGTGTGTGTGTATGTGTTTGTTAGCGTCCGTGTATGTGTGTGTGTGTGTAGTTGTGTGTATGTGTAGTGGTGTGCGTGTGTAGGCAAGTGACGCAACCTGGAGACGGTTTTCGCTAGAGGAGCAGCATCGTGAGGCGGCCGGCCGACGGTGGTGCTGCTGAGGGTGGCGGGGAGAAAATAAAATTATAGCACGCCAAAAACAGTCAAGTGAGAACAATAAGCAATCGTGATTGCTCAAAACAAAAAAAAAAAAAAAAAACAAGGAAATTTTTATGCTTAAAGAAATGACACAAAACACTTCTCAAAACATTGAGAAAGATTTAATCTAAAGAAAAAGATGAAAAATGTTGTTAAACTAGAACTAGTGTTGAATTAAAAATTGAAAAATCCCTTGACAGCTGCTGCCTTACCTCCTATTACAATGAACCTCGCCGGCCATAAAGCATGTAAAATTTTAAAACAATTCTAGATAAGATAGGAAAGTACGGAAAAAGAAAGATAATCACAGCTACTAAGTTTTTCTAGTTACAAAAGCAGAATCAACGGGAGAAAATTGACAATCCCCAATTGAAAACCATGATTTATAAATACTAATACAAATTACAAGTATTTTATCTGTTAATGAATGAAAAAATGGTAAGATATAAATATTTTAAGTCACTGAGCTTTTCTCCATCAACAATGGAATCATTGCCAATCACGTGAATATAATAAAGTCTTACAATTATATTTAAAATTTCGTTAAAAAGGTTTTAACAGTTTCTGTTTTATAGAACTTGAAATTTCAAAAACTGTCTATCAGTTGCAGAAGAATCCGCTCTTCCTTTTGGTATAATTTTTTTTTAAATGTGCGAGTGTTGTCCGGGGCCATTCATTTATTACGTAAGGGTAGAAGGAGGGGTGTTGGAAAAATCTCTTCACACCCTTACTTTGAGGTGGGGGGGGGGGGGGGGAGGTTTCAAACCTATTCTTACGCAATGTTTTCTAAATCTATATTTTATATTAGAAATCGTGCAGTCAAGTGGTTTGGCAGTGATCATATTTCATTTTGCAACTGGCAGGTAAAAAACGAATTAGGATGAGCTGTTTTTTATTTATTTTACAAAGAATGAACAGGGCAAAATATAATAAAAGAGTTGCACTATATATGGCATGTTATATTTTTGATTAGTATCGCATCATATACAAAAAAGAAAAAAAAATGTCAAGAAAACATTCAGTCTAGATTCCAACTTTTTAGTAAATATTTCATTACACAAAAAGGTTTAATCTAATAATAGTGAATTTAATTTCGATTCCAGTGATGTTAGTTTCGTCATTTTATTATTTTGAAAAACGAAACGGAACTTGGGGGGTGGGGTGGGGGGTTGAAAAGTCTTACGTACCCTTACATGGGGGGGGGGGGGTCAAAAATTCCCAAAATCATCCTTACGTAATTATTAAATGGCTTCACTTCCAAAATTACGCAAAATGGCTAATTTTTTGGTTTTTTAGTTAAGATCTTCGGTAATTAATGTCATAAGATGAGACCTAGCTTAGAACATTCTCGACCAAGTTTTTCTTTTAAATAAAAAGAGTCATTAAAATCGGTTGTTTACGGTGCCACAGACAGCCGCACAAATACATTTATACACACACACACACACACACATGTCAAACTTTCATTGCTGTGTCCAGTGCCGGATTTAGAAGTGTGGAGGCCCCCCGGGGCAACGAAGGAGAGGAGGCCCCTAATCAGGGTTCGTAAAGATCATCACACTTTCGAAAATAACCGATACTTTGATATGTATCCGAATATTTTGATGTATATATCCAATATTTTCGATCCATGAAAGTTAGGATATTTTGTGAAAATTTTATTATGGGGACCCCTTTGTTGTGGAGGCCCCAGGGCAGTAGCCCTGCCTGCCTTCCCCTAAATCCGGCTCTGGCTGTGTCGGAAGTTAGAAAGAGATGCAAGCAATCTTAACAATTTGACTCATTTGAAATTTTATAGCCAAGCGAGCAAAATACTCGCGAGTATGAGTACACACCTGAGTGAAAGCCATATCTTTTTGCTTTGAGAAAGCAGATCCTTAAAGCCCTGAAATGTTTGTAAGCTATGTACGCAACCTATATTTTTTATTCCTAATGTTTCGAGTTTTCAAGCGAAGTAAATGTGATTGTCAACTGAAAAAGAGATGCAGGAAATGAGAAACAAAGAAAATAATAGTTTAAAAAACAAACAAAAAAAAAAAAAAAAACAAAAACAAAAAAAAAAAAAAACACGTTTTTGTAGCAACACGAACTAAAAAGTAAAAAATAATCTTTGCATGTAAAGTACGATGAAATAATTGACTTTAATGTACCAAAAACCCGTGGGGTGAACATGGACTAAAAAGTAAAAAATAATCTTTGCATGTAAAGTATGATGAAATAATTGACTAAACAATTGACTTTAATGTACCAAAAACCCGTTGAGTGCCGTTTACATTTCTGAAAGGACAACAGATGGAAGAAATTCAAGACGAATGATATGAAGCCCCCCCTTCCCCACCCTTTTTTTTACATTAAAGTCAATTGTTTGGACAAATATTTCATCATACTTAACATCCAAAGGTTATTTTTTTACTTTTTAGTTCATGTTGCTACAAAAGCGTGTTTTTTTAGTTTTATAAACAATTATTTTCTTTTCTTTTTTGAGCAATCACGTTGTTCATTGTTCTCATGTGACTATTTTGATGTTCCTATGATTTTATCCCCCCCCCCCCCCCTCGCCTCCTTCTGCAGCACCACCGTCGACCGGCCCTTCCCGATGCTGCTCCTCCAGCGAAAACCGTCTACAGGTCGCGTCAATATCCTACACACATACGCATACATAAGCACACGCATACATTTACACACACACACCTACCTACACACACATACGCATACACACACACATACATACACACCTACTCACGCACACACATACACACACATACACACACATACATACACACCAACCCACACACACTCACACACACCTACACACACATACCCACACACTCATGCCTGCACATAGACACAAACACACACGCCTACATTCACACACACACTCGTGATTGCGAAAAACATAATTTGAATTCCAGATGTCAAAATTCAAATTATTTTTTATTTTTAGTTTTACTTGAACTCGAATAGTTGTCTAATCCAGCTAATCCATTACAGACATAGATGTATGTGTGTGGAAATCACATTTATTGTTAGATACGACATTAAGTGTACACCACTTTGCCCATTCATATACTTTTATTTCTTAATATTTCTTATAAAATTACTTAATACACTGCTTAAAACATTTCGAATCGAAACTTAGCTGTTCTAACAAAACATATTCACTGTTGCCAAACAAAAACATACAAACTCTTAAAGGGTGGGAAAATAAAGCAAAGGTTTGCAACATTCTCCCACCTTTTGATTTTTTTTTTTTTTTTACATACTTGACACATAAAATCAAAACTTATTAAAATATTAAAACTTTCATGTTAACAAATTGAACTTTAATAATAAAATTAATGTCTCTAAGTAGTTTAATCCTAAAATTACACCCCATAAACATGAAAACAAATTAAAATATAAATTGTAACTCAAATGTCAAAAATTTTTGGTTTCTTAACTTTTCTACCATATCTGGTTTGAATCAGTTCTGGGGTAACACCAATTCCTGGATCAATAGTGTCAGTTTTATCATCTATAGTCGGTTTCAAACCTTTTTCCCCTGCAGAGTGCTCGGCTTCTACATGTTTTAATATTTTACTGTTAAATAGTTCACTAGAGCAATCCAGTTCTAAAGGGTACAAACGTTGTACTGGACGAATTAATTCTCCGTGACTAGTTTTCACTTTTACGACTCAAACAAAATTATCTTTACCTGGAAGCACTTCTACTACACGTCCCATTGGCCAATCTAGTCGTCGTTTGTCACAATCAATGAGGACTATGTCTCCAACCTTTATTCCGGTGACGAGGGCTTTGTTTGCCTGCTTGTGAACAAGCATACCAAGATATTCTTCCCGAAATCTCTTCCTTAGGTCTTTTCTCAACCTTTGTTGGTATCTGACCCTCTTAGAAAGATTGACGCTGTCCAAATTATCTAAGTCGGGCACTCCCACCGCTTGAACTTCTTGGATGAACATTGCTGGAGTTAATGGTGTCAAGTCCTCCGGATCTTCAGATAGATAGTTTAGTGGCCGTGAGTTGATAAATGCCTCGGCATCACATAGAATTGTACACAACTCTTCAAAATTTAAGGAAGCTCTTCCCAAAACTCTTCTCAAGATTTTCTTCACCATTTGGACTATACGTTCCCAAAACCCGCCCCACCAAGGGGCTGTAGGAGGGCTGAACTCCCATTGAATTCTCAAAATTGAACTCTCTTGAAGTATTTTACTCCAATCAAGGGAGGCAAATTGATTAACCGCGCCAACAAAATTTGTTCCATTGTCACTATATATTTTTCGAGGTCTGCCTCTTCTTGCTATAAATCTTCTTAATCCAAGCAAAAATCCGTCAGTGGAGAGGCTCTGAATCAATTCTAAATGTGCAGCCCGATACACGGCGCAAGTAAATAATAATATCCATGCTTTATCTCCCTTCTTCAGGTAAAGTGGTCCGGCTAGGTCAACCCCTGTCACCTAAAAAACCAATGCATCTCGTACCCTTTCTCCCGGAAGGGGGGCAGGCATGGTTTCTAATTTCTTTGAAGCATATCTCTTACATCGAATGCATTGTTTCAAGACCCTTTGAACCGTCTTCCGGCCTCTAAGAATCCAAAATTTTTGTCGAAGATCTGCCAGGACAACTTGAGTTCCACTGTGGCAAGAGACCAAATGCCTTTCGTAAATTAACTGTTCCACTAGAGGATGATCAGAGGGTAAAACTATGGGACATTTAAAATCTTCTTCATCTTTCCTTCTGAAAATCTTTGTCTTGACTCTCAAAATTCCTTCATCTTCAAACACACAGATGGACTTTAATTTTTCAATATCCTCAGATGAGAAGGAGTTATGTTGTATGAACTTTACTATTACTTTTTCAGCCTTTTCTAGCTCATGAACTTTAAGCTCTCCATGCTGTCTTTCTTCTCTTTTCTTACGGGAATTTTCTAAGAACCTTAATATCCATCCCATCATTCTTAGATTTTTCTTGTATGTCGAAAAGTAGCTGAAAACTTTTGAAGAAAAGTCCTTGACATTATTTAATGCCGTTGCAACTACCTTGCGTCTCTCACTGTCAGCTTTTTCTGTGTCATCAGTTAAAGTAGAATGATGCCATTCTTCTTTCGGCAACTTCAGCCAATGAGGACCCTCCCACCAACGAGATTCTATCAGTTTGTGAACTGAGCAACCTCTTGAAGGTAAGTCCGAAGGATTCTCTGAACCTGGCACATGTCGCCAGTTTGTTTGGTCAGACAATTTCCTTATCTCCTTAACTCGATTTTTTACAAACACAGTCCATGTATCTTCATGAGTTATCCAATACAACACTGAAGTCAAGTCCGTCCAATAATATTCTTCAATGTCTTGGATACTTAAAGCTCTTTTTACTGTATTAGTGAGACGTACGCCTATTGTGCATGTCATTAATTCCAGCCTAGGGATTGACATCGTTTTCAATGGTGCAATTCTTGATTTAGCAAGCACCAATTGCACTGACACTTGATCTTTACTTTCGCTTCTTAAGAAAATGACTGTTGCGAAAGACAATTTAGATGCATCACAGAATGTATGAAGACTGATTGATACACAGTTGTCGATTGACATATATCTTGGAATTTCAACCACCTTCAAAAGATAAAGATCCTTAAACCACTTCTTAAACTTTTCAGTTACATCTGTTGATAGTTCGTCATCCCATCCGAGTTTTGACTTCCAGCTTTCTTGAAGAAGTAATTTTGGATACAATGTTACAGGACAGCAAAACCCGATCGGATCAAATACTCTTTGTGCAACGGAAAGTAACTTTCTTCGAGTAAATGGCTCTATCATTTCAACTCCTAAATCAACATCACAAGATAAAGTGTCAGTTCCACGATTCCACAGCATTCCTAAGACTTGAGAGATTTTTTATTCAGAAGTTGAGACATTGAAATCAGTAAGCTCCCAGCCTCTCAATTCAAATTTTGCGCTTGCCATTAACTGTGTAGAGACTTCTTTAAAATGCTGAACTTCACTTTCTGTGTCCAACGATGTAACGCAATTGTCAACGTAAAACGATTTCAACAACACTTCAGCAATTTCCTTATGTTCGATGCATGAGTTTTCCAGATGATGCCGAATAACTGATCCAAGAATAAACGGACTGCTCGTAAGACCGAAAACTAATCTGCGGTGCCTCAAAACTTGTATTGTTTTACTTTCACTATCCTTCCCCACCACAGAAATCTAAGATAATCTCTATCTTCTACATTGATTCCTATCTGTAAAAAAGCCTTTCCTTATGTCAGATATAATTCCAATTCTTTTTTCTCTAAATCTTACTAACAATGACGGGATCAATTCCAAGGTGTTAGGACCTTTTTCAAGGTAATCATTGAGAGAAGGAAAGCCTTTTCTTTTGTTGGATGCGTCGAAAACTGGTCTGATCTTGGTTGTTGAATTTTCCCTCTATGTGGCAAGTAGCAACCAGATTTTGGCAACTCTTCAAGTGGTACCTTTTCAATTATATCATCATTTAACCACTCTTTGAGTACCATATTATATGCATCATATTTTCCTTCCAATTTTAACTTTGTTGTTGTTCTTTCTAGTCTCTTTTCAGCTATATCTCTATACTCAGGAAGATTTTTGTCATGTATCCATGGCAATTTCACTTCATATCTTCCCTCGTCATCTTTTCCTAAATTTGCTATAAAATGATCGTTTACTGCCTTATTGATTTCACTTTTAGACTGTTCGAAAGGATCTTTGATGCCAATAGCTTCCATCTCCCACAGGTTTCTGATATCTTGATTGTGAATTAAAAGAGAGGTAACTGCAGCAGCAATAGAATTTCTACCTCCACTTGTTATTGATTTTCCCATTAAAACCCATCCAAGCAACGTTTCCATGGCAAAAATACCTGTACTTAATTTTTGTATTTTTCCAGTATAAATATTTCCGGCAAAGTCTGAGCCTATCAAAAGATCAATCTGCGGATTGACCAAATTAACATCAGTGATATGAATTCCTTTTTCGGCTAGCTCGGTTATCCAAGGTCCTTTCTGTAGACTAGGTATGGATCCACAAATAATAGGCTGATCGAGAACAGGAACTTTGCAGCTATAACCAGTATGCAGATTCTCAACCTTGATATTATAACATTTATGATTCATATCAGATGTTCTCCCACCAAACACAACGTGTGTTAATTCTCTTTGAGATTCAGATTTTATTCCTAACGATTCTATTCTTGACTTCAAAATACAGGAAAATTCGGACCCAGTATCAATTAAAGCTCTTAGATGAAGTTTCTTACCTTCGTGTTGAACGCCAACCACTAATGTTTGAAGTAAAACTCTCCCTGAAGTACATGTTGATGAAAGAGTGCTGCTTTCGGAATTTTCTTGTTTGCGCTCTACCGTAACTTTTGATTTCTGCTTAAATTCTGGACAACAAACAAGGTAATGCTTTCTTTCACAAAACACACATTGAACTTTGTTCTTACAAGTTTTTGCTCGATGGCTTGTTTTCAAACACGCAAAACAACAATTTTTCTCGTTCATGATTTTCAATTTTTCATTATAACTTAAATTTTGTGCTTTGTAGCAATCTTTACTTTGGTGAGATTTTTCACAGAATATACAAAATACATAACCTTACTGCTATTAATTTCTTTCACTCCTGAAAACAAGTTGCTCGCAGTAGGTATAATATCTTCCTTATCTTTCGAAAATTTTCTGTAGGAATCACTTTGCTTCATTCCCGACTTTGCAAGGGTGATCCGTTCTTCCCCCTCTACTTCAGTTCTTAAAAAGTTTAGAATCTGGTTCAGTCTTGCACTGTATGATTTTTCTTCACTTGCAGAATTTCTTAGCCAAACTCTTAAAATGTCTTCTGGAACACACGATTCCACAAGTGGGAATAGCATAGCAACATATTTGTCGGATGTCATCCCAATAGACTCTAATGATCTTAGGTGGGATTCAAGCTTATCATACAATTGAGTAATGTTTAGTTACGATTTAGTAGCATTTTTAACAACTAAAGTCAAGAGTTCGCGAACATAATACTCCACTAACAGTTCCTCGCGGCCAAACCTTGCTTTGAGGCTTTCAATTGCTTTTTCATAATTTTCTGCTGTTGGTGGATAACTATCGATGATCTCCTTCGCTCTTGTACCAGGAGGCATACACTGTATTAAATATTGGAATTTATCTTCCTCTTCCATTTGTTTATGTTCATGAATTCTTTTAAATTGACTCCAAAAGCACAGCCAATCTTTAACTTCACCACCGAATTTCATTAATTCCAGTTTGGGAAGTTTTAGTTATGATTTCTCATTATTAATACTAGCGCTTATCTGGGATTTACTTTCTAAAAAAGAATTTACGTAAACTAACGCTTCATCAAACTTGATTTTATATTCTTCTATAGCTTCAAATTCGACAGTATAACTTTTACCGTCATCGTCTGCGTTTAACGTAAGTTCTAAAATTTCGTTGTCAAGAGTTATTAAATTAGCATTAATGCGTTCCAAAATAGCTAATTTAATCTTAAGATCACTTATTGCAATATTTTCATTCTCAAACAAGATCATTAAATTCTTATATGTCTTAGTAAAAGATGTTCGTAACGTAGATCGCTTCTTGACAAGATTTTCCATTGCAAAACGAAAACTAAAGTTTTTCAATCAGATATTCCTTAAAAAAAGTACTGACCTTCTTTAAAATCACGTCCGGGTCACCACATGTTAGATATGACATTAAGGGTACACCACTTTGCCCATTCATATACTTTTATTTCTTAATATTTCTTATAAAATTACTTAATACACTATTTAAAACATTTCGAATCGAAACTTAGCTGTTCTAACAAAACATATTCACTGTTGCCAAACAAAAACATACAAACTCTTAAAGGGTGGGAAAATAAAGCAAAGGCTTGCAACATTTATATTACTTTTAAAATCTGAGATGCATTTTAATAAAATCATTGTTCAGCAATAACCATGATCAACAATGAATTTTCATTTGAAGGCTCACCCACATTTTGGCAAGAAATTAGTTAAAAACAATTAAAAGTCACGTTAGAACTACCTTGGAACATCGGAACAAATTTAATCTGATGCTGAAAAATCAGGGGCTTCTATCGACATGTAATTCTATTATTCGCAAGCATTTTTCGTCCTCATATGAGTGGATTTATGCAAAAATATTGATTAAAATTGTAATAAATAAATAATTTACAGTTAATTAATAATATCGACTATAGAATATTGCATTGTCATCGGGTCCGAGGTCATATGCCAAATATCAAAAGAATCCGATCACAGAGATTGAGTTGCAAGATTCCGTTACAAGATATATCCATGCAGGTGAAGCTAATAAAAGCGTGTTAAAAAAAAAATAATTAAAAAAAGGGGAGGGGGCAGGAAAGAAAAGGAAGAAATGAAGAAAATTTTAGCAAATCATATTCCCTATGTGCCAAAACACTTATATTTACTTCGATACAAATACTTATTTAATGACGGAGAAAAAAAATTTAAAAAAAAAGTCATTACAAAATAAAATTTGCATCAAAAATTCGTGCCAAACATAAACAAATAAATAAAATCAATAAGAAGTTCATGAAGTGGTATCTACTAGTCTTTGTACCCACTTAATATTTAACTTATATAATATGTGTTTTATTCCGAAGGGATGCGAGTGACGTGCAAGAATGATTGCATGGAATCGTAACAAAAAAAAAATAATAATAATAATTGGCTAAAAAGATAACTGTCCGCAATATGGATCAATTATTTTCCGATCTTTCTTAAAAAGAACGAAGTCAAATTTTACATTCCTACCAGTATTTGGTACTATTGTATTAGCCTAGTATTATATATGCTTTCTACACTGCCTTGCTACGGGTGTCGAAGAAGCATCACTGGCTGCGAGGTTTCGTCCATCTGTTTCGATGGCTATTTGTGGCCGCATAGTACCCAGACGGCAATTAGTACCCGCTTGCGCAAGGGGAATAAACTAACATAAAGGCGTTCTATCAGTGAATATCGAAATTTCTCTAAAAAGATAAACCTATCTGAACTACTCGTAGGAAGTGTCGCTCTTTGATACCTGTTGTTTTCTTCCGTCGTATTTTCCGCTGATCTACTCGTAGCAAGTTTCACGCTTTGAAACCTTTGATTTTCTTCAATCGCATTTTTCGCTGATCTTCTCGTAGCAAGTGTCACTTTTGATACCTTTTGTTTTCTTCAATGGTATTTCTCGCTGATCTACTCGTAACAAGTGTCACTTTTGATACCATTTGTCTTCTTCAATCGTATTTCTCGCTGATCTACTCGTAGCAAATGTCACTTTGATACCATTTGTTTTCTTCAATGGTATTTCTCGCTGATCTACTCGCAACAATTGTCCCTTTTGATACCATTTGTCTTCTTCAATCGTATTTCTCGCTGATCTACTCGTAGCAAATGTCACTTTGATACCATTTGTTTTCTTCATTGGTATTTCTCGCTGATGTAATCGTAGCAAGTGTCACTCTTTGAGATCTTTTGTTTTCTTCAATTGTATTTCTCGCTGATCTACTCGTAGCAAGTGTCACTTCTGATACCTTTTGTTTTCTTCAATCGTATTTCTCACTGATCTACTCGTAGCAAGTGTCACTTTTGATACCTTTTGTTTTCTTCAATGGTATTTCGCTGATCTACTCGCAACAATTGTCACTTTTGATACCATTTGTCTTCTTCAATCGTATTTCTCGCTGATCTGCTCGTAGCAAGTGTCACTTTGATACAATTTGTTTTCTTCAATGGTATTTCTCGCTGATTTACTCGTAGCAAGTGTCACTTTGATACCTTTTGTTTTCTATTCTCGTTGATCGGTTTTTCTCCCAAAGCGTGTGTCTGGCGAATATGTTCTTCAATCGCATTTCTCGCTCAGAGGTCTTTATCACTAAGAGCTTGTACACTGTAAAAAATCTCGGAAAACTCTCTGAATATACAAAAAAGTTTTCCGTAATACACAGATTCGTACGCCCTCCGCAGTTTTCTGCTATAATCAAAAACGTTTCCCGTTTAGCAAGAAAGTAAGAGTCGACGCATGCGCAGCTCTCACGGCAATTTTATAGTCCAGCAGCAAAACTAAACTGAAACTTTCGAAAGCACGCAATGAAAATAAGTGCTGACTCATGTATGCGAAGTAACACTCATCAAGGGGATTAGTAGAAGTTTTGTTCCTCGCATGAATTCACTGAAGATAATTTTAAAGTCTTATATTTTCTTGCATATGTATCGTCATGAGATTGAATTTGAAGCTATGTCACTTATTTTTAAGTACGAAGTGCAAATTCTCGACGCATGCTCGCGGAAGGAATACAAACTGAAATTAAAAACCAAATAACTGCCGAGAGGACGCCATCTAAATTCATTGCGTCGCATAACTTGTGTAGGTAATTCACTTTTTTCTTGGATACTTTTCTTCTTTCTACACCAAATGGGTAATTTTTGTTGGCAGAATTTTATTCTGTCATAAAAATCACCTTTTTGGTGACCAAAGCCTGCAAAAGACCACCACCGACGAATAGGTAAGTCGCTTTGCAACTCTATTACTTTAAAGAGATTTAGTTCATATAAATCTCGTTAAAAAAAAACTATTTTCTTCAGTATTATTTTTTTGTTGTGAACTATTGCAATTTGAAAATATTTTACATTATATAGAACACATATTTAAAGTGCAAGTGTGTCTAGTTTTATTCTGTAAAATTTATGAATTGAAGATTATAAAAAAATTTAAATAAGTGTTATTGTGTACTTTGTTTTTATGTGTCAATCTCAGTTAATATTTGGCTGAACATTTATGTATCAAGCATTATGAATTAAATGTTATAATATGCAAATTGTCAGGTTTGATAGTTCGCCTTTAAGGTTGCATGTTTTCATTCTCTTGTAAACAGTGTAGCTAGATTGTATGAAGGGCATTCCACGGTATTTTGGACATTATGTAGAGTCCGTAACGTGACCTTTTTTTGCCATAACTTTTTAATTTACCGTTAGATTTGCAAATTATTTTAATTTGAGCTGGTGTGTTGGTAGGAAAAGATCAAAATAAAATAATATGCTAATCAAACAGTAAATTAAAAAGTTATGGCAAAAAAGGTCACGTTACGGACTCTATATAAATGTCAAAAATACCTTGGAATGCCCCATGAAGTAAAAAAAAAAAACTATCTCTTGTAATTAGGAACATTGTGCTTCAGTATTATCTAAATGACGATATCTCTTTAAATATTTGCATTAGCGAAACGCTTTAAATTAGTTAAATGTGTATTAATTTATTTAACGAATAGATACATATATGTATTTAAAAGTGTCTTCATTTTTTTCGTTTTACGAGCCTCAATTTTACCAAAAGCAAAAAAAAAAAAAAAAAAAGACTTAGTAAAATAATTTTGTATTTTTACACCATATTAAAGTATTTGACTTATAATTTATATGATACTTTGATTTATAATGTATATGATACTTTGATTTATAATGTATATGATGTTGCTTTTTCAAGGGGGGGTGGGCGCTTCATAGCATTTTATGGGTGCACCATCACTCTTATGGTGGGGGGGGGGTATTCTTGTATATATGAAATGGAATAATCATGTAATAGAGTTCAATGTTTTAATAAATAAAATATATAATGCATTTTGCGCACACTGTAAAAATAAAATCAGTAATCTATTTTGAATAAGTATTTATATTTGTGATGAGATGGAAAAGGGCAAGAACAGAAGAATCAACCCGAATGGTTCCAGCAGGGGGACTTGGTGTCATATTTAAATTCATCAATTTCTCTGTTGGTACTTTTCGGTACACTTTGTTCGTCAGAGAAATTGACTTGAGGTGAACGAATTTAGGAACGCGAAGGGTAGGTAAGTCCTGTCAAATTTTATCCGAAGATAAAAGCTATCAAGTTTGATACAAGATATGTTTTTAAGTTCTGCATTAAAAATACAATATGTTGATAGTTTTGTCTTGAAAATATTGAGAGAAAAACTGAAGTTTAAGATTGTTTAACAAACAATCCCCACTTTTCAGAAGGTACCCCCCACTCCAATTCCCCGACGATTTTGTGATTAGGAATGAAACTACTAGATTATTTCATAATTTTTCAAAAATTTATAACTGTGCATATGTTATGCTGTTAACCATGCTATTTGTCATTAGAAATTCCAAAAAAAAAAAAAAAAAAAAAATCCACGAATGATTCTAAAATTGCTTGTATTATTGCTCTTAGATATGAAAGAATTGAAACTGATATGGTATGCAATACTATAATAAAGAATTATATTTTAGAAAAAATAACGGAAAAAGGATTCCGAAATTCTCGGAAACGTTTTTGAAAATTATTTGGAGAATTCCGAAATACTCGGAAACGTTTTCGAAACTTTCATGAACCACAGCTGCACAGAATACTCAGAAACATTTCTGGAAATTACGGAAAGAGGATTCCGAAATACTCAGAAACGTTTCTGAAAATTACAGAAAGAGGATTCCGAAATACTCAGACACGTTCTGGACATTACAGAAAGAGGATTCCGAAATACTCAGACACGTTTCTGGACATTGCAGAAAGAGGATTCCGAAATACTCAGAAACGTTTTTGAAACTTTCATGAACCACAGCTGCACGATATACTCAGAAACGTTTCCGGATTTTTTTTACAGTGTAATAGAAGATAATAGTTTGTGGCGGGAGGAGACAATTTATTTTTCACTGCTACGTTGAGCATTATTATATGTGAAATACACCGCCAGTTCAGTCATTTCCAGCCGAGGAATGCAGTTTCGTGCTTATTAGCACTCATCAGCCCGGCATAGGAAAGTGACTGAGCTGGAGATGGAAAACCTCTTAAGGAAGCCAAGAGAGTGGAACAAACTAGCAGCCAATATAGAATTAGCAGCCCAGACGAGTGACCGAAGCAATGGTTCGGTTCAACTCGAAGATTGAACGCAAGGCAAGGTAGTATTCAGTAAATTACCGCCCATTAGCCAGGGCTAAAGCAGAAATACGTGAAATACACCGCCAGCTCAGTCATTTCCAGCCGAGAACTGCAGTTTCGTGCTTATTAGCACTCATCAACCCGGCATAGGAAAGTGACTGAGCTGGAGATGGAAAACCTCTTAAGGAAGCCAAGAGTGCGGAACAAATTCACTGAATAGTGCGGTGATCCAAAGTCAGGCATAGGAAAGTGACTGAGCTGGAGATGGAAAACCTCTTAATTAAGCCAAGAGTGCGGAACAAATTTACTGAATAGTGCGGTGTAATTTACTGAATATTATTATATGCTGTTGAAGAGTGGAGATATGCCTCGCGTTGTCACACAACGGCCTTACTAACTTCTCAAAAAATTTAAGAATTATTATAGGCTTGACAAATAAATTCGCAACAGTACACCGCATAGAAACCTTGGTTTTGAATCCGTTTCAAGTTATCCTCATATATAATAGTGGATGATCGACTAACGCTCCTGACGTCATAAACAATAAAACTCGCTTCACGGCATGATAATTTGATTGCATTTTTTGGTAATGCTTGATATGCAGTGAAAGGCTTTATTTTGACAAGGCTGAACTGGATCCGTGGTAACTTAACCGTTTTAATGGTAAAACTGTAATTTAAGGAGAATGGAAAAACGAAAAAGTGGTCAACGGTGAACGCCATCTACTGGAGTTTAGGGTTAATCCACTGGAGTTAGTGTTGAAATGTCAACTGTTAAAATACACTAAACAGGCAATAATTTCGTTCAAATGTAGAAGCAATTTTCGCCCGTCGTACCACGACGGGCGATTTTCTAGTATTAACATAATATCTACACATCTCCGTAGCAAAATTCATCCTCAAACACAGACCCAATATTTCTGATCATGTTCATAGAAGTGCCGCACAGAAGAATGAAACTAACCCAAATTATACATACACTTTATTTTTAGAAATGACAGTAGATTAGGTCGCCGTTTCAGATTTTTCTAGGGGAGAAAGGATATGAACATTCAAAGCATTTTTTTTTGGAAAATCAGCAAAAGCCATGCTCGCATATATTTGAATACATGAATATCCCAAAGCCTCGGCACTCGAAAATGGCGAAGGCACTAGTTCAAAATCAGTTCCAGTTCCAGTGGTTAGTTGTTAATGGTCAGGGTGGTTCTGACGATGACGCAAAAAGCAGGATAAAGAAAGCATAGAACTCTTTTGGAATACTAAGTAAAATTTGGAAATAATCGTGATTAAACTTGAAGATAAATATCCAAACTTTCAATTCAATCAGGGGTGCCGCCTAGCGACCTCCTCCCCCCGCCCATAAATCTCTCAAAACCCCCCCCCCCCCTAACACAAGAGCCCCCCCCCCATGAGAAAAATACCCGTAAAAGCACCCCTTCCCAAAAAATTTCATTGGCGCAGCCTGCGCTATCAATCCCTACCCCCTAGGTGGTCACCCTTTATTCAATAATAAAATCTGTGCATTTTATTGCAGCGAAACTTGTAAATTAACAACAAGAAGTAAAATTTAATAGTTTTGAACAAAATTGCTTTGAAAAATTAAAAAAATTGTTTCACTTAATAAAATAAGTAATTCAGAACAATACCATTTTAGAAACAACAAACCAATATTAGCTGAAATAGAACAAAGACGGAATTGGATTGGACTGCGTTGAGAAGACACCCAAATAAAGCGGAAGAATTGCTTTAACCTGATCACCTGATGTCAAGACGGCAAGAGAAAGCGAGGTAGATCAAAAACAACATGGAGAAGCATGGCATTAAACGAGCGAAACAAATTTGGTTGACCCAGCTGGAATTAGACAAGAGTAGCTGCACTGAAACGGACAGAGTGGAGGACAACAATTGCGGCTTCACGCACCTCTGAGGTGTAAAGAGATTCCAGTCCAGTCAAGTTTTTGAATCAATGTCCGATTTTAACGTTTTTTGTGGGAGGCGGGAAAGCGTTATACTGGGGTCGACCAAATTTTTATTGAGTATTATAAAATGATTTGGTTGATTCACTCAGTAAACTATATTTTACCACTCATTTAGCAAACAAAAATTAATTTCATACACTCATGACAGAATAGATTACTTAAAAATTAGCTAAAAATTTCGATAAATTTTTTACATGCTTCATTTTTATTTTCCCAATCTCAGATAAAGTATTCTCGATAGCCTCTAGTCTCAGATAAAGTCCTCTCGATAGCCTCTAGTCTCAGATAAAGTCCTCTCGATAGCCTCTAGTCTCAGATAAAGTCCTCTCGCTAGCCTCCAGTCTCAGATAAAGTCCTCTCGAAGTAAATGTGTCTGCCGACCGAAAAAGAAATGCAGGAAATGAGAAACAAAGAAAAAGAAAGGAACTTCGATACAAATACTTGTTTAGAAACATGAAAAAAAGGTAATTTAAAAAAAAGTCATTCGAAAATAAAATTTGCATGAAAAATGCGTTCAAAACGGAACACATAAGTATATAAATAAATAAAATAAATAAGAAGAGTACATAAAGCGTATCTGCGAGTATTTTGTGCCCACTTACTATATAGCCCAAAAATACATTTTTATTCTGAAGAGATGCAAGTTTCACATTACTACCAGTATTTTTTACTTTTGTATTCGCTTCGTGTTATATATGCACACTGCGTATTATCGCGCAGGGTGTCGGAGAAGACCAACAGTGCTACGAGGTTTCGTCCACTTCTTTTGGTGGCAATTAGTGGCCGCGAAGTACACAGACGGCAAAATGCAGTGTCGATTTTCGCATGGGAAAAACTAACATCAAGGCGTTCTGTCAATGAATACCGAAATTAATCGAAAAAATTAATAATTAAATCTACTCGTAGCAAGTGTCACTCCTTGATACCTTTTGTTTTCTGCAATCGTTTTTCTCGCTGACCTACTCATAGCAAGTGTCACTCTGATACCTTTTGTTTTCTTCAATCGTATTTCTTGCTGATGTATTCGAAGAAAGTGTCATGTTTTGATACCTTTTGTTTTCTTCAATCGCAATTTTCGCTGATTGGTTTTGCTCCCAAAGCGTGTGTCTAGAGAAAATATCCTTCAACCGCATTTCTCGCCGAGAGGTCTTTATCTCTAGGAGCTTGTAATAGAAGATAATAGTTTGTGGCGATAGTGTTACTCGAGAGAAGCTGTCTCGGTCCTCGTTGTTGAACATTATTATATGCTGTTGAAGAGTGCAGTTCTGAATTCGGCTTCCGAGTCTTCACTTTCATTGTGTGATGACTCTACAAATACTGATATTTCTGAATCTGCTGAGAGGTGAAAAGATTTGCATCAAGATCTGAATTCTTCAAAGTAGAAATCGATATTCAGTACTTGACGTGCAATGTGAATGAAATCACATATTTCCTAAAACAATAAGCTATAAAGTTTTCATTTATTAGTTTGCTAAACGAAAAGGAGTAATGAAAAAATGTGAAAAATCACGTTTCCGGTTCCAAAAGAAACATAATGAGTAATTTGTCACAGAAAAAAGGTGAAAGTCTAGTTGGCATTATTTTGTGTAAAACGTGAAAAGCGGAAGTGCGACGGATAGAGAAACCCAATATGCGAGAAGAAATACCTCTAACAGCATCGCAGAAATTCGGGTCCAGCGCAAAAATACTTTAAACGCGGAAAAAACGTTAAATTCGGGGAAAAAACAGCACTCTCGAGTCAATTTTAAAGTACCGAAATGCTGAAATGCTACGTGAATATTCGAGAAAGCATTTAAAACTTTAAGAAAAATGACAGTACTCGAACTGGCAAAATGAATACCTGACGCCGATTTACTAAAAGAGAAATTGTAACATTCACTTGAAATTGCAAATAGAAAGATTAAAGCGTAATTTTTCAGATTTTCAATAACAACCGCTTTATTTTGAAACAAGAAGTATTATATTTGTTAAAAAGCTCGTTCGTCGATTATGCTCTGGTTTCCCTTCAAACCTCGTGCTAATCTTTCGCCTTTTACTAAAGATTACCGTGGAGGGGAACAGCTTAAATGAGCTTAAACTAATTTTTGGACCCTCCGTGAGGAGGGATATGAATAAAAAGATAAGTCGATCTTGCACGTCCTAACAACACAACTATTGTCGACTCCCGCTACAACTCGATTCAACTCAGGCGAAACGGTTTTAGTGCGAGTTTTTTAAGAAAAAAGTATTTTAAGAGCTGACGCAAATTCCCCGCTGCAACTCGAAAATTTTCGTTAAGGAATCGCTGGGCGTCTTCGATTCTGGAAGCTAGCTATTGGTTTCGTGAATTCACTGCATCACTGAAGAGCAGAAGTTCCCACACCGTACTAGTCGAATCATCGCTATGTTAGTCTATACAAATAAACATTCTGTATTTTTCACTCAATGTGCAAATTAATTTAACATAGTAGTATTTAAACGTGTTGTTTCAGCTTAAGCTAGGGAAGAGAAATTTTCTTATAACTAAAGAAAAAGTGAAGATCCTCGATATGCATGGGAACATTGGTATCGATTAGTCGAGTTTCACAGCAGCCGCCACAGCATCCTTAGCTTTTTAGTTCTAGTAATTATTATATTTACCTACTGTAGAGTAAGTGTAATAAAGCTGCATTTTATTACTCCCATTGATCATCGACTTTTGTATCATAACAGTATTTTATATTGAATAACGTAGGTTTTCTTAAAATGCAGTATAAATTCAGTTCTTTATGTGGGAAACGTTGACATATACTTAAAGAATGGATCAAAGCAGTTTGAAGGCTGTTTACAAGTGTCTAGAACAATTGTTTTTGTTTATCAAAAAGTTGAGTATACACAGAGCTGGCAACTGCTACGAAAAAATCGTAGTTTCTACGAACTGAACTACGACGCTACGAAAACACGTCCAAAAATTACGATTTTCTTCTTTTTTTATAACCCTAAAAAATTTCCATCAATAGAGATATTGTCCACATTAGTAATCATTTAGTTAATAATACTTTTGCGCTAACCAATGTTCCAAACTTTTGATTAAAAATAAACAAAAAGAATTTATCATACGAAATGATAAAATAATTTAAAAATAAATATTTTGTCAAAATTGCCTGGAACTTGTCCTAATGCAAATTTGTCTTGAAATCCCGAAAGTATCCATTCCATTGATTATACCCCCCTCCCCCTTTTTAACAGAAAGTAAGATCATTCTGTAATCCAGTATATCCTCACATTTTTTTGCCGATTTTCTTTATTTGCCACTCCATCAAGGAAAAAAAAAAAAAGCACACGCACGCACGCTCACACATTAAACATTTTCAGTTCTGCTTGTCAGAACGTTTTTTGAATTTTAGTTCCCTCCCTCCATAAACCGGTTTTCTTTTCTAAAAAAAAAAAAAGTAAAGTAAACAATATCACACATTAAAAAAATTTAAAAAGCATGCAAAAAAACAGTTAGCCAGTTCCAGGGATTCATTTCTTCCACTTTGTCATGGCCCATTTTGATGCTATACGCCTTTTCTTTTTGTTCATATGTGTTACAAAAGGAACCTATTTGGAACGAACAAATTCGAACGTACCTGACGCCATGTGGAAAACACAGTGTTTAAAAATTGTCGAAAATAATCTAATACTAAAAACAACTTTCAAAATATCTCGATAATTAACCCCCTCCCCTCCACATAAATTTATCAGTTCGGTTTTGAAAATAGGGGGGGGGGGGGGGACACGTTCTAGATTTTACTAACGTAACTTATTTATTACAACTGTTACACTTGTTATGAAACGCGTCATTTTAAATCCCCCCCCCGCGCAAATCTCTGCTATGAATTTAGATTTTCAAAAAATAGCAGTTCTGTCTTTAAATGACGATTGACGAGATATTGATTAAGCAAAAAAAAAAAAAAAAAAAACACTTTAGAAAATAGAATTACTGGTCAACATTTGATATTGCCATGCAATATTCTGAAAATAGCTAAATTGCGAACTTACCTAATTTTTGGCATCTGTAAAAAAACTCCGTTTCGAACTGTCGAGTAAAAATTCAATAATACCAACTTAGGAGTAAAATTTGTCAAATTTGATCAGCTCGAATTGATATCTAACTGTTGAAACTCTTACAATAACACAGATCTGATTTCAAAAAAATCAATTCTTATCGTTAACGTATTTCCAGAAACCAACAGTGGGTCCAGAATATGCCTTCATTTTGGTCATTAGAACAGTTTTTTGATGTATGCATAAACTACTGTATTAGGATTGAAAATATACTTTAAAACAAGGGGGAGGCGGGGATGTTTAATTTTGCGTTGTGTTCCATTTTCTTGTACTGCAGTTGTATCACAACCTCTTTGCAAACAATTTCAATAACCATTTTAATAGAATAATAGGTAACAGAAAATTGTCTTTTGAATAAAAAAAAAAAAGGTTGCTTTTAAATGAAACTCAAGTGCATTAAATAACACCTTTTAATACAATAACTTTTCGTATTCAAAGTCAATATTCCCTCTTCCCCAGGGAAACTGAAATGACGGACCTAATCATATTCAAAAACTTTTCCGAGGAACTGTGCTATATAAAAAAAAAAAGAAAGAAAAAAAAACAGTGAAAACTTGGTTTGTCATAATATGATAAAGAAGAGGAATCATTACTTTTTTAAAAAAATAATTATCAAGGGTTGTAGGCATACATTCGCAGTAAATTATTAAAACATTCGTACAATCAAATACACCTCAGACGCTAAATAATTAGTAATGCAATAGAGTTTATAATTAGCCTGCTTTAGTTACAGCCTTACCATTGAGCTTGATGTGTAAATCATTTTATTGTACAACCCTTCACGGGTTCCAAAAATTGCACCCAAACCTAACTAGTTAAGTCAAGCGGTGCGGATCTTTATGTGTCAATGGGTGTCAGCACGCTGTTCTCACATGACGTTCATCGAACAACATCAGCCCCAGACAAGGACGGGTACAGTATGAAATTTCAATTCCGGGGCCATGCACTGTGTCCTCGTAAAAAAACTGGGAGATACGTAAATTTTAATTTTGACTTAAAGAGGTTTAAAATAATCTTTTATGAACATAAAAAAACAAACATTCAGATAATATTCCCTCGTGTTTTCAAAAACATCTTAAATTTAGGAGCTTAAAATCAGCAAAAACATTCATTTATTCATATTGGACATAGCGAGAAAATAGGCGTGGCTAGTCGTGTTTAGAGCAGTTCATCAATTTTAGCTTTAGCTTTGAAATCTTGCAAAATTGTAAAAGAAACTTAAATTTCAAATAAATACTAAAGTAATTTCCAACTTCACGCTTTATACTAGCTACTTTTTAAAGAATTAACTATTTACTATTTTAATCAGCACCTAGCTGAATTGCTATATGGGAAATATTTGCTTTTCTTATCAAGAGATGGCAGCAGAATGCTGATGCATCCTTTAATGATCTCTTCTAAGCAGAATTATTCCTTCACTGAATTGAGCGAACGCCTTCATAGAATCTTGCGGTCGGTAACAGCAGAGAGTTTCTTTCCTCTACTGAGCCGGCGGAACGTAACATAATGGAGTGTAGGATGCATGACTTTCCTTGATTCGTATTGGCTCAGCTCAGTTGATGATTATTTTATGATTGAAGGGCGGTGTTTTGAGCGCTGTAAAAGCTCCTATTCTCGCGAGCGGTAATTTCACGAAGAAGAAGAAGATATCGGTGTCTTCGCCAGCTGAAAATTTCGCTAATTTTACATGAATAGGAGTAGATATATGTAATAAAGTTGAAACATTTTGGGAGTCTAATTTTTTACGATAACGACAGGCCAGTAAAAATTAAAGTCTCACGAAAACAAAGTTTAGCAGGTCTTCCTTTCCATGAATTGTTTTGATTCATAAACAGCTTAATCACTTCGATTAAAAAAGTTTAAAAAAAATAATTAATTATTATTTAATAGCATATTTCGTCCAGAAATTACAAATTGTATTTATTTACAAATATGGAATTGATAAATGCATAAAAGATAATTAGTTCCGCATCAAACTCTCCCGCTGTTTGCACTCTTGTATGATTTCGTATTTTAGGGAAGATCGTTTTAGACAAAAAAAAAAAAAAAAAAACCCTTGGTTGGAATTTATTTTATTTTTTACATATAAAATGGAAATAAAAGCTAACATCTGCAACTGCTTTGAAGTTGGATAAAATTATTTCGTACATATCCGATTCCCGATGAGTTTATGCAATCCCAGTAGCGTGACAGGGTTTACTGCAATCCAAATAAAACGCAATAAAAGTAAAATATCGATCAGCAGTTGCGCCAAGAAAGCGGTAGGTGACAAAATCATACAACCCGACGACTCTGAGTTCCCTCCCGACATGCTGTGATCAAATATGCTGCATGGTGTGGGATCTGACATTACACTAGAGAGAGATTTATTGCAGACCCTCCATTGGTTAAGCCTTTATGGAGCGCATGCGCAAATAGAGGATTTGAACCTTTTGTATGAATACGAAAATCATTGCTCTGCCTGAGTTTTATGTAAGAAACAGCTTATATTGCTTAATTCGCTCATGGTACCTGTTGATGTATCTTTTTCTGAGTAACAGGAATAATTTGTTTAGTTGGTTACATCATCCTTATATCATCCGAAATCTTTGTGGCACAGTCCTCCAACACGATAAATGAATCTGATTAGTTTCGCCATCTAGTGCCAGAAATGCAGACGAAAAAATAATAATGTTAATAAATCATGTTTTGATTATTGCTTCCCCGCTAAATTTCCCTTTCCCGTAACGTAAAAAAAGAAGGCAAAAAAAAAAAAAAAAGATAAAATATGACGATTAAATAATTGATTGAAACCTTCAAATGGGCTCAAGATCCGTTAAAAAATTGATCCGTATAAAAAAAAGCGACTTCTTATATGTGTTTCGGGGTAAACTCCGAAACTACCGAAGCAGCTCTCTGTGACAGGGGCGGATCCAGAAATTTTTGTAAGGGGGGTCAGGTTTTAATGGTTAGCGTTACACTTCCTACTAAAAATGGTATCAGTTAAGCAGGGGTGCCCCCCCCCCCCCAAATGAGATCGAACCCTGTCAATCTTTTCCCGCTATATTTTTTAATGCCGCAGCTTGCGCCATAGCTTATATTCCCTTAAATTTTCATCAAAACTCATATTTCTTTAGATAGACAGGATAGTCACGTTACCCTCAGCTCTGAATGCATGAGATTAAAGCTATTAAATAGTTGAAAACATCTCAGACAACTCACACACGACATGAGGTTTGAGTTGGAAGAGTGCTTTGAAAAAACTTTAAGTTCATTAGAAATGATTTTCCTATTGAAAATTAGCAAAAAATTGAAAATAGCAATGGCCCAGTAAACGAACCCAGTCAATTCTTTGAATTATTACGCGCTAAGAAGAAATACCGAACAGAACCAAAAAAAAAAAAAAAAAGAAAAGAAAAGAAAGAAAGAAAGAAAATTAACTTGAATTCTGAAATTTTGAATTCAAATTGTTTTTCGCAATCACGAGTTGCGACAGGACACTACTCATTGGGGGCAATTGTTTCTAGAAACGGCTCCTGTCCCCCCAAACCTGCCCCTCCTCCTGGGCGGCTACGTATGTATAGTTGTGTGTGTGTTTATGCGCGCGTGCGTGCATGTGTAGGCTTGTGTGTGTGCGTAGAACTGTGTGTATGTACTTAATCATGTGTTTATGCACATAGGCGTTTGTGTATGTGTGTAAAGGCTTGTGTATGAGCGTATGTGTGTGTATGAGCGTGTGTGTGTGTATGAGCGTGCGTGTGTGTAGGACATGGACGCTACCGACCAGGAGAAACAGATTCCAGGAGGCAGTGCTCGGAGCCGCGTCTGTCAAGTGAGAACAGTAAGCAATCGTGATTGCTCAAAAAAAAAAAAAAAAAAAAAAGAAAAGAAAAGAAAGAAAGAAAGAAAATTAACTTGAATTCTGAAATTTTGAATTCAAATTGTTTTTCGCAATCACGAGTTGCGACAGGACACTACTCATTGGGGGCAATTGTTTCTAGAAACGGCTCCTGTCCCCCCAAACCTGCCCCTCCTCCTGGGCGGCTACGTATGTATAGTTGTGTGTGTGTTTATGCGCGCGTGCGTGCATGTGTAGGCTTGTGTGTGTGCGTAGAACTGTGTGTATGTACTTAATCATGTGTTTATGCACATAGGCGTTTGTGTATGTGTGTAAAGGCTTGTGTATGAGCGTATGTGTGTGTATGAGCGTGTGTGTGTGTATGAGCGTGCGTGTGTGTAGGACATGGACGCTACCGACCAGGAGAAACAGATTCCAGGAGGCAGTGCTCGGAGCCGCGTCTGTCAAGTGAGAACAGTAAGCAATCGTGATTGCTCAAAAAAAAAAAAAAAAAAAGACAGACTGTTGAAGATGGAATTGTGTAAGTACTATTTGTAAGTAGTGCTATTAACTAATAATGTTATTATTTTGATTTTAATGTTTTATAGGCATGCTTCTTCGACGACTCCACTTTTAGCATTTTGGTCGAAAAAAGCTTCTTTTTGCATCCCAGGCGACGATCCGAAAAAGCACATATCCCTGATTCTACGGCCGGTACACAGAGCAATAATGCGTTTTCTGTTACATTTGTCTATGCGATCTGCTTTTAGTCACTTGTTTTGATCAATTTTAAACTTTTGATGTGTGCAACTACTGACTTAGAAACACCTGTTAAATTTGCACTAGCTTTCGAGAAATGTAAGGAGGGGAGTAGTAATGTTTTTATTTCCCTACATTTTCTAGGGGACGCGTCTGAAGCCTTGCCCATTTCTAAAAAAATAGTTTTGACAATATCAAACAATAATAGAAATCAAATATTGAAATTTAATCGCAAAAATTTAGCAACATTGCTTTATTAATAAGTGCTACTTACGTATTAACTATAGCAGACACCAAACCTTTCGAAGAAGAATTTCTAGAATACTTTGTATAACCTCACGGTTACAGCAGTTTTTCCTCACTAGAGACTAAAACTGGAATAACCTCAAATATTTGTAAACTGACGTAGACTAGTATTGTTGCCACTTCTAAAAACCAATAATAATGATAACAGCTGCTATGTAGAGCAAAAAAAAAAAAAAAAAAGCTTATGCAGTATGTGTCTTAATTTTTTATGATTTGCATATCTTTTCTGGTAAGATTAGGTGTTCGGTGTTCGCTAAAAAAATATTTTTTAGGAATTTTTCAGCAAAAAAAAAAAAAAAAAAAATGAATTTATTTAAACGCAAAATTATGAAAAAAAATAAAAAAACCTTTTAAAATTTTTTCGTATTGTTCCATCGCTTAAAAAAAAACTCGAAAAAAATCCTGAATGTAGAGGCGTATAAAAGACATTTTATGACTAAATTTGGTAAGTGACACTTTTCAGAAAAGCATTGAAAAAAAAAAAAAAAAAAAGGCACCAAAAATCGGTTTAGTTTAAAAACTATGACTATAATATTTTTTTATGTATTTTATTCCTAAGAAAAAGGGAAAAAAAATACCATTCATTAATTTTGAATTTTACTATGAAAAAAAAATTTAAAACGAAAAAAGTTTTTTTTTTTTTGAAAAACTCTAAGGTTGCTTGAGATAAAAAGCTGAAAATTTGGCTAAATGTTTTTTATTCGACACCAAAATGATCCCCCAAGTGCCATTCGAAAAATTCGCAAGGGCAAATTTAACACAGAAACTCGGCTATTGCCTTCTTTCTCCATTTCCATTCCATTCCACTCCATTTGTAGAAGCAAGAAACCCAACGAGTAGGGTCTTACTGCAATTCGTGATCGCGAAAAACATAATTCGAGTTCAAGCATTAAATTTCAAATGAATGCCAGGGGCTGAATGCAGCAAGTTTTTCAATATCAATTATATCTTGTATTTAAAGGTTTAATGATTACCTTTTAAATACACATATATCAAGGCACAGTTAAAAAGGAAAAGTAACATTATATTACATTAACATAGTAATCTGTAGTAAGAATAGAATAATGTAGTAAAATTAAATAAAATATTTAACAGTTTCTGTAGCTAATAAGCTATGATAATTACTTCAGTCTGCAATCATAACAGAAAATTATCTTTGACTATAAATAATACGATACTTCGCAGACGATCCATAAAAGAAGTTGGTGCAAATGATAGCATCAAACTTCTGATTACTCGCGGGTGGATATTATTATTGTGGATTTGTTTGTTGATTATTTATTTATGTATTTATTTATTTTTGTGTTTATAAATTACTGAATTTAGAAAATGCTCATTTTAACTTAACATGCGTAAGATCTACTTTTAGGCATTCCATTTTCTTTCTTCCCCTTTTTCCCCAAAGACACCAAACTCTCTTCGGTCACCGAAACGTGACTACTTGAATCCCGATTTTTACATCTAAACTCTACATGCTTGTAAAAGAGTGACCGAGCCAGTTTTGCTATAAAAAATTCTCCTGCTTTAAACGTTTCTGGCGTAACCTAAGTTGATTTGATTTGGTTGATCTGTTTGCAGGATTTTCTGTGTCCGTTTGCAGTTATGACCGATTTTTTTTGCATTTGCCTACATTTTCTACATAGTACAGTTGTCACTTTTAGTGCTCCTAGTTTAATCGTTTGCCTCTAGCATCGTTACTCGAGAGTTTGAATGTATGTCAGTGCCCTTGATTTTCTTTTACACTTGTATGTTCTAGTATTGTTTTTTCTACCAAGTGTGCAACATCCACAAATATCCTCGCATTCCGCTTTTACGCAGTAACCATGGCACTCTATTCCGTGGGCAACCAAGAGTTTATTGTACAGTCATAGAAAAAAAAAACGAAACACTTTTAATTATTCGGCCATTTTTCGTGCTAGAAAGGAAAAAAAGATGTCATCCGACTTAGTTTAAAGTCTTCTTTAAAACTACGTAGGTAAAATTTTGATAAGGGACCATATACAAAGCAAAATGAGCACCAACTCTTGATTTTCAAATGGGAACCCCTAATTTTTGCTACATAATTATGTTTAGACCGCAAAATACAGCCAGGATACGAAATTTCACTGCATTCCGTGCAGTAGAACAGGAGTTATTAACGAAAAACGTTTTAGGGACCATCCCCACATTGAAAACGCTTCTTTCAAGGTCACGGTTTATCAAGTAACGGAAGGTGAACAATGAAAAGATCGAGATTATCCAGCTCAACTCATGCTTTTTTGAAGTTCTCTTTTCTTCCGTAATCCGATACTTTTTAGCCGATTATGTTGCGGCAAAAAGCGATTTACGGTCGTTTTTTTTTTTTTGAAAAGAAAAAAGTAAAAATATTTACTGATTTTTGTCAATCTGCATTAACCTAAGAAAGACGGATGAGGTTTGGCTGGTCCATCGTATAGATCGTTCTTTAGTAAACCGAATAATGACAAATTAAAAGTAATGGAACTTTTTGACTTTTCCTAATATAAACCTATTGGATTGCTCATATAATCATTCAAGCCTCATAGAAATGTAAATATTCAACTTCATACCTAGAAACATGATGTGAATATGTTTGATAAATGTTGCACCTATGTTACAGGTTTATTTTGGAATGAATAAAAAGTCTTTGATTGTAAAATGGAATTGCGCGTTTTTAATTTCGCAGAACATCGGCAGAAGTTTGAGCCATCGCACACAAAAATATAAAAAATATACCGCACAACGTGGGAAGACGCAGCATTAAATAGATTGGAGACTCGAGCGAAGCAAGGTCCATTTATTCCGTGAAAACTTGCTCTAAATACATAAAATGAACGAAGTATCAATCTAAAAAATAAAGCAGAAACAGGAGAATATAAATACCCGTTAATGAGCAAACCCTTTATACTCGAACTTTATTTGGGAAAAATTTGGTTATTTGAATTAACCCAGTGGACAAACACAGTAATTGTTCTAGAGGCTTTTTTGTGATCAAAAAAAGAGAATTTGTTTCAAATCCTAATTTATGCGAAAGATCATAATGCGTGGTATTATTAAAAAGACATAACACAATCGGCGGTTTTAGTTAAACATGTAACATCTCTTAAAACCAATTTAGGAAAGTAATTTCCCAATGCTGTTTCTAGCAACGAGATTCGAGATGGTTCAACCCGTAATTTAAAAAAAAAAAAAGTCATTTTAATTTTAACCAAAGTGAACGGAAATCTGACTTCTTGTCATTTCTCCGATTTTCTAACATTACAAACAAAACTTAGCTTTATTTGATATTGTTTCGTGCACTATATACTTGCACACTAGCATTGTCTACAGCATCAGGCTGGCGCACCTATAGCAATACTATAGGCAGCATACCCGACAGGCGGGTTGAACTATCCAGAAGCTACGATTTCGTCCTCGCTGCATATTTCGCAGACTGGAATCAGAACTAAGGCTGTGGGATGCGGAAGTCATCTTATTGAAGCTGAGAGTGCGAATAAACTGGTAGGCAAAGTAAATTTATCTGCTGTATGTTTATGGCATCTCACTGGTGAGATAAATTTTCGTCATCCACCAGTTTTTAGGCACTCTCGGCTTCAATGACATGACACCTGCTACATTGTTCGGTTAAATCTCGTTCAGGGCTGTTGTGTTCAATATTAGGACTCACAGCAGCCATGGAATGGGAAAACCAATTCGCAGTGAAGACGCGACGTTGGTCCATGTGGCCCGTTGTGTGTTCAAAGAATAAGAACAGGAAGTGGAATTAGTTCCAGTGTCACAAAGTTGGAGCCGAATATCCAGTATTGGATTCTGAAAAAGATACATTTAATAAAATAGGCACCCATTAGTTGATAACAATATTTTTTTTCACTTTCTTTCTTTGACGATATTTTTCCATGTTGTTCAAAAGAGAAGAAAATATTTGAAATTTTATCATTGTCTTGCGAGAATTATTTTAATTTGAAATGCACGCCAATGACCGAGAAAGTAAATAGAAAAATAGTATTTAAATTATAATTAAGAATAGACAAAAACTCAACTTAATCTAACACGCAAATTAATGTTTTGTTAAATCTGTGACGAAGTCAAAAAAAAAAAAGAGTTCACAATTAGCCACAACTACTACTTTTGTGCTGAATACAGCTCAAAGCACGCGGCCCACTAGTGCGATTGAGATTTCCTCTCCTAGATCCTAACACATTGAAAATTATTCAAACTCTATACAAAAAAAAAAAAAAAAAAAAAAATAAAATTCCTAAAAACCAGTAAACTTATCTGAGAGCAATTATTATTTTTTGACCCATTTGGATACTGTTAAAGGAGAAACTTCACACTGTCGGCTATTTTTCGAGTACTTTTTCCCGAATTAGACAAGGCAATAATTTTTCCTTTTAGCAATTTATCACCGGGAAGAGCCACTAATTCTACACTCTATTGCAACATGACTGGCAAGACACTGGGGTTTTGTTGTATGTTTCTGTAAAAAAGTTGTGCATGTTAATTTTTTTGAGCAATCACGATTGCTTATTGCTTTCATTTGACTGTTTTAATGTGATATCATTTTATTTTCCCACCAGCACCCTCCGCAGCACCATCGTCGGCCGGCCGCCTCACGATGCTGCTCCTCTGGCGAAAACCGTCTCCAGGTCGCGTCAATATCCTACACACACACATACACGCACTCCTACACACACACATACACGCACTCCTACACACACATACACGCACTCCTACACACACACATACACGCACTCCTACACACACACATACACGCACTCCTACACACACATACACGCACTCCTACACACACACATACACGCACTCCTACACACACACATACACACACTCATGCCTGCACAGACACAAACACTCATGCCTACATACACACACACACGAACGCCTACACACACGCGCGTATACTCACACATACGAACGCCTACACGCACACGCGCGTACACACACACACACGAACGCCTACACGCACGCACATGCATACATACACACACACGCACCCACACGCATGCGCTTGCACAAACACACACGCGCATACATACACATACACGGCTCGTGATTGCGAAAAACATTATTTGAATTCAAGATGCCAAAAATTCAAATTTATATATATATATATATATATATATATATATATATATATATATATATATATATATATATATATATATATATATATATATTATTTGAGTTATTGTTTTACAAAAGGCAATGGCTAAACTCAGAAAAAATAAAAAATAAAAATAAATAAATAAAAAAAAAAAAAAAAAAAAAACAGAAGTATTTAAAGTATAGCTTTTGATTTAAAAAGTTCTATAAAATATTCTTTTATTAGACAATGAAGTAGTGTTTCGCATTATTTACACATTGACGTCTGAACGATATCTACAAAAAACTGACGGTTGCAATATTGTGTTGTTCTTCTGCAGAGACAGCGAATAAATTTATGCATTTAAAAAATTCATAGGCGTAACTCTAATGTAGAAAAACCACGTTATAATTGGTTTGCTTAGTTTGTTGAACAATTTTTTTCTTTTTTTACGAAGAAACCAACTTTCATAATTTCTGTTTTAAAAAAGTATACGGTCCCCTAAAGTAGGAAAAAAGGAATTTTTAAGCATAGCGCAAAAACTACTGAATATTTTGAGCTCAAATTTTGGATTCCCTCATAAAAGCTCTTTTAGATTGTTTTTCTGTTAAAATTTAATATGGTTTCAGATCATATTTTTTTCAAAAAATATTAAAATAATTCATAAAAAAACTAAAATTACATTTTGGGCGTTATAAATGATGTTTTTATTATTGGGTCGATTCATATTTTGATACAAAAAAACAATCTTTGCCGTGCCTAATCTAGTTTTTGTGTTATGAGTAAAAATATCAAAATACGTTTTAACATTGCGAGAGGAATTTTTCAAAACTCGATTCTGAAGTAACGGCTGGATCGAATTAAACAAAACTTTGTATGCAAAGTTAAAAAAAGATGCTGATTACAAATATGTGATAAAAAAAGGGGGTTCTCATTGAAAATTTTGAAGCTGATGCTCGTTTTAATATGAAGACGACCCCTTAACAACAATTTTTTACCATAATTATGTAGAACTTTTTATTCCTGAAACAATGACACCTTACACGTGTCTCTAGTATCAATAGTCTTTGAATACGATCGAGTGTTTCGTTTTTTTTTTCTATGACTGTACATGCATGATATTCTAATTACCATTTTCAGCGACTGTTGCAACTAGCTTTCTCTATATCACGAAAAGGAAGGTTACTAGCGTTTTTAATTTACACCTTTAATAATGAAAAACCTACACAAAATTGACCAGGCTAAACTCAGAAAAGAGAAGCTACAGTCTCTGGCTAATGACGGCTAAACAGGTAAAGCCTAGACAGATCCATTTGCGTAGGATATGAACTGTTTAATGAGACATCTGCATTGTCTGAGCAACATTGAAATGTTTTGCTTCTTTGGGTACTTTCACAAGTCACCGCAAGGTGGTCAAGCTCTGGAACAACAAATTTTACAACTTCATATTTTCATATTAAAGTAAGAAGGATATTTTGATTCATATTTAGATGATTTCTTATTCTTTTATCTGTCTATAAGAGAACGATCAAATATTTTCGGTAAATCACCGGTGAGAGTCGACTTTCTCCGATTTCTGTATTTTACTGTGATGAATATATACATGTAATTTTTTTTTATAACATTGCTGATACAGATAAATAGGGGCATTGAGTTCCTTGGGGCTAGTTGTTCCTCTGAGCAACTTGCCCCACAGAGAAGGAACAACTAACCCCACAAGCACAAGTCCTTGAAAAAATAAGTTATAGGTTAGATGACGAAGCGTAAATCGTTTCTGCGGACTATTTTAGGATGCAGAGTAGATATTTGCATAAAAACACCAAAGAACTACTCTATCATTTCAAGTTCGTAAACAGATCAAAAAGTTAAAAAACGAAAATATTTACAAAAGTAGATCAGTGATGCACGTGCTCCAGCTTTTAATATACGGGACGGCACTGGCCTGGCTAACATGGCTGCCATCGATGCGCTGCAATATTTCATTTTACCAGGTATTCACAAAATACATGTATCTTTTTTCTTCATTGAGTTATTTCAAAGGGAACAATTTACCCGCGAAGCTTTTTGCCCCACCCTCCCCTACGGAACGATAATTTTTGAAAATTTGTTGATTTTATATGAAAAAACCCGAAAATAAAATTAAAGAGGTTTTATAAAAAAAAAAACAAATTTAAATCGTCCCACAGAATCTCCCCTGCTTCGTTCAAGGGTAAAGAAAAATCGATCTTGGTGTTGAATTTTGATACCTATAATGTTTTAATGAAATTTCATCTTAAGAACTTTATTGAAGCAACGAATGTTGTTTATGGAACTCATTTTCGTAAAAATGTTTTTGTTCCTTTCGTTGCATGAAATCTGTTTCATTCTTTTTGGTGCACGAATAAAACAGAGTGGACCACCCCCAGAGAGAGTCCACCCCCTAAGGGCAAAGGTGCACCCCTCTCAATGTCGCAGAAACCCTCTAAAAGCAAGAGGCCCTCCAAAGCAAGACTCCCTCTCCCCAAAAATGACAAAAATTTCCCTTAAAACAATCCCCCCCCAAAAAATTTCAGTGGCGCCATGACCCCCCCCCCCCACTAGGTGGGCACCCCTGAATAAAATGTTTATTTCTGAAGTTAGCTTTCGCATAACACTCGCGAAATTGGATTGAAATTTTCAGTCACAAATGAAAACACAATTAAGATGAATTTCAACAGCAAGTGAAAATAATTTACGAACTCAATCGGAAAGATCTCGCAGCATTTCGCTGACAAGTTAATTACTCTTATTGTAATTTATTATTCGAGAACGCATAACATAACTCTTCCAAGGCGAAATCTTTTCGAAACAGGAAACTCTAACAAGCAGATCATCTTTTTGAGATCTTTCCGTTTTGGAAAATGAATTCGGAGAGCCGTGATGGGAAAGTTGTGTTCTTTTTCTGTTTGAATGCTGCCGACGAAGATTTCGCATGACAACTTAGAAGTGTAGGTGGGGAGAGTTGACGTGAAATGTATACTAATAATAAACAGAGAACCCAGGATAATTGATGGCATGATGTTGTCAACATATCTTGCTTTCGCTAGTCCAATTAGTGGATGATTTAAAGTATTTTGTGACAGTGTGTGTGTGTGTGTGTGTGTGTGTGTGGAAAAGGAAGAGTTTTGCCGCAAAGAGGTCCGGTTTTAAACTTTAAGAAAATATGAATCACTTTAAAGAGTACGAAATTAATTCAAATGTGCCGTTGTTAAATTGAATCCAGAACAGTTTTTTTTACGAAGGGTTTTTAAATAATTTAATTTTAATTGAGTCAGGAACAGTTTTTTTTACGAAGGGTTTTTAAATAATTTAATTTTTATTGAATTCAGATGATTTTTTTACGAAGAGTTTTTAAATAATTTAATTTTAATTGAATCAAGAACAGTTTTTTTACGAAGGGTTTTTAAATAATTTAATTTTCATTGAATCCAGAACAGTTTTTTAGTTTTTTATCGTATTGTTTAGGCAAACAAAACGATGTGAATAAAATATGACAACGTATATAAAGTACAAATTCAGAATGAAAAAAGGTTAAAAAACCAGCAAACAGCTGTTTCGGCACTCTAAAATACAAGTGCCATCATCAGTGCAATTAAAAACGAAGACAGGTTCAACCCGTAAGTGATTTGTACATGCACTATTTCGAACTTAAATTATTTAAAATTATACAATTTGATTTTTACGTCAGGTACGTTGACGACATTTTTGTGCTTTTGGACTCGTCTGTCAGTGACCTTGATAACCTTTTATCCATCCTAAATACTATTGACCCACATATTCAATTTACTGTTGAATTGGAATCTGGTAATCATCTTTCTTTTACTGATGTGTCCATCACTCGTCATAACAATATGTTTACAACTACTGTTTTCCGTAAACCTTTTGCTGTTTCTCTTCCCCCCCCCCCCCCACAAGTTATCCGTTCACCCTCCTAAACAAAAATTGGCTGCTTTTAGATCTTTTATTTACCGTGCTTTAGCCATTTGTTCAAATTCCAATTTACTTTCATCAGAACTGAATTACCTACGAGGTATTGCGGTTGATCGGGGATTCACATCAGATATTATTGATACCATTTATAAGAAGCTATGTAGCTCAACTAACAAAAATCAAACACTTGCTCCTGTGAACTATTCGAGTTCCGTTGTCTTACCCTTTTTTCCTAAAATCAGTCTACAAATTGCCAAAATCTTAAAAAAGTTTCATTTTTCCGTCACTTTTTCTCCTGTTAATAAATTAAAATTTTCACAGCTTAAACACCCTGTTCAGAACCTTGACAAATGGGGCATTTATAGTGTTTCCTGCCAGTGCAAATTGACCTACATTGGGCAGACTCGACGATCCCTCAAATTCCGGATAAAATAACACGAAAATTACGTCAAAAAACGGGATCTCAAACGCTCTTCTATTGCTCAACATTGTTGGTCTTGCGGTCATAATTTTATTTTTTCTTCCGCCAAAGTTATTCACGAGTGTTCGTCCATTCATGATTTAGATTTTTGGGAGTCATATTACATATGGAAAAATGCTAATTTAATCGTCAATGATTTGTCTAGCACTCCCCCTTTTCCTAATGATTGGATTATTGGTTATTTGATTTATTTTTTGTCCGTGACGTTTTCTCCTGAGTGCAACTGTCTTCTGTAGTTCTGACGTAACCTTGACGTCATCGTTTCCGGTACTGCTCTCATATCTTTTACAACTCGTCTCTCATTCCATTGTTCGCCTCGACTCTAATTTAGTTGGTTTGAACCTGTCTTCGTTTTTAATTGCACTGATGATGGCACTTGTATTTTAGAGTGCCAAAACAGCTGTTTGCTGGTTTTTTAACCTTTTTTCATTCTGAATTTGTACTTTATATACGTTGTCAGATTTTATTCACTATGCAGTACAAAGTTTTCGACTACTTTTTATGTAAACAAAACGATGTTTAGACCAGTACGGTGTGGGGAACTCAGTGTTGCTAAAGGGAACATCCATTTACGAACCCCTAACTTAGTAGCCAATAACAAAGCCCTGTGATTCTCTTCCAAAAAATTTCGCGTTGCGGACGCGGAATTCGCATTAGCTCTAAAATTCCTAACTCGCGTTACAGCTATTTCGTGTAAGTCGAATCGAGTTTTAGCATGAACCGATTGTATACTTGTTACTTATTTCAAAACTTTTTTTTTTGAGCAATCACGATTGCTTATTGCTTTCATTTGATTGTTTTTGAGGTCCTTTGATTTCGTTCACCCACTGTATTAATCTAAACAACGCTTTGCTTTAGTTTATGCAAATAACCGCTCCGATTCTTAACCTTTTTTTTTCAATTTACATATGAACGTTATTAAAATACATTCTGATAACATTCTGATCGCGTTGCATAAACCTTCTTCATTTTTTTAAATTATAAATATATTTACTATATCTATACTCTTAAGTGCTATAATAATGCTGTAGTGTACATACTGTAAGTACCATACTGATTTATTTTAAGTTTCTCTCCCCCATTAATCATTGATTTTGTGTTAAATTACAGAATTTTATGTCATATAATAACGCTTTTTCTAAAATATAGAAAAAGTCGGTTCTTTGTAAAAGATACTGCAATATATAGTTAATAAATGGTTTGAAACAATATGAGGGGTGTTTACAAACGTCTGAAATAATTGGGTATGCTTATAAAAAATTACTAAACATACCTTGTTCCACAACGCGAAATTCCGACTTACGCGAGGTGTCTTGGAACGCATTCCTCGCGCAAGTCGGGACTCGACTGTATAGAAGGTAAATACTGTTACACGTTCGGTGCCAACTTCAAAGTTTCTTTAAATGACGACACAGTTCTTGAGAAAAGCACAGGAGATTTATTTACAGCTATGTACAGGAAATGTAGTTACAACTGCTAAGTCATCAGCAATTAAGTAAATATCGATTAACACCGTAAACTCAACGGTCACACACTTATTTACTTCCAAATACCCCAAAAGACATCACGAAGGCTAATACACAAAGAGCTAAATACATGCTCTCAGGCCAACGGCTCAAACCAGTCTTCCTTTGAACACGCGGCATGGCTGTTTATAAACCTCGAAAGAGACCTCTCAAATATTCCAGAAAATCCCACACCGTTCTACCACTTTCTCATATTTTCTTTTTATTCCATTCACAATTCTTATCATTCAGAAATGGGGGACCGTATACTTCAGTTAAATGCTAGGGGGTTGTATGTACCTTACAAGAAACTATTTACAGGTTACGTTACTAAAATAATTTTAGATGAAAGATAATGGAATAAACGTCAAATTTAGCCAGATTACAACAAATTAATCAAAAAATAATTACTATTTACAGAAATTGTAATAATACAATAAAATATAACTTAATGTTCATAACCACATATTATGCTCATTTATGTATGAATGAATTGGCATCAACTTTTCATATTTATCATATGTTTTATTGGGCTACAATCCACTTTTTCTAGGACATCAAACATTAGGGAAAAATAACAGTACATAAAAACATGTTCCTCTTTAAATTCTTCAATTTACATAAATTACGCTTCGGGAACAGTAAATAATTTTTTTATGCTAGTAAACTACAGTGAACAACGTAGAGATAAAGCCTACCGTAAAATACGATAAGTTACGTTTCGACATCTCTCTTCTGTAATAACTTTTGTTACATTGTTGCCTGGTACTCAAAAATTGCTTGTTGAAAATTCTTAATCATCAGTCAGGCTTTATGGTGACGATGAAGACACGATATAGCGCATTTGTATCATGATACATCAAAAAATAAGGGAATGACTTTATTGGTCTTGATGGCCTTATTTGGCACACCCACATAACATACATATAGATACCATGGGCACTTCGCGTAACCCCTTGGCTCTTCTACGGCACCCAGTTTGAGAACAACTGCTACAGCTGAAAGAAATCAATAACACTCGAATGCATTTAAACTATAGATTAATACGATAACAGTGCATGAAAAATTTATGCAACAGCGGAAAAAGGATGGCTCAATACTGCAAACCTATCCCACACATACGCCAGCAAATCGTGCAAACAGATTGCCTGAAACAAATCAAACTAGGTTACACCAAAAACGTATAGTGGAGTGGAGGGGGATTTTTTCAAGCAGTACTGGTCTGGTCGCTCGTTTCGCTTTTAAGTACAGTGCTGGTAAAAAAAATTGCATCATCCTCGCATTTTCACAATAATGGGATTACGTGAGAAGTTTCGGTCGACCGATTAACGATGAATATGTGAAATTGTGCAAAACTTATGAAATAAACATTTAACAGCAGGAATCCGATAATTGTTTACGTAGATCGGGGCTGTTTCCGGACCAAGGCAAATCGCTGACCCCAAGCTCTTTTTTTTTTTCATTTCTGAACCTGCGTGTGAGTTTAGCGGAAAAAAAATAACTGAACTCCATGTCAATTTAAGTCTAATGGCAGGATAAATGTTTTTAAATTGTTACTCACCAGTTTTGCCCTACGGCACGGAGCACAATCATCCTGGAAAATGACGTTTGGAACTGAAGTAAAGTGATCCGGATAGTAGGAAGCAATTTCTCCTCCAAAATGCATGTATGCACCTGAGCGTTTACTGTTCCTTGCACAAAGTGAAGCCCACTAACTCCTTGATCAGAAATACATCCCCAAATCATCTGGGATACGGGATGCTTGACTGTGTGTTGAATGCAGTCGGGATGATGATTCTTCTCTTTTGCGACGAGGATGATGCAATTTTTTTTTACCACCACTGTAGTGTAGACTAAAAAATACTAAGTAGCGCAGATCTGAAAATCCGGTTTCAAATAGTAGTGCAGATCTTAAAATCAGTATTTTGTGCAAACCTAAAGCAGTTAGACGTGTAAATATAAAAATTAGGTTTCAGTTAGTAAGGTTTCAGTGGTCTTCCAAGTTTTGAAGTCATTGGGAGTGTCTGGTTACTCGTTTACAAGTGTGAGTATTGTAGATCTAAAAATCAGTAAGTAGTGGTAGTTTAAAATTCAAGTTTCAGTTAGTATTTTAAATCTAATAAAAATATTTTTTAAAAAAGAAGTAGAAAAAAAAAAAAAACTCAACTTTTAAACGGCAGTTGGATATTGCACTAAAAAGTAAAGAATAATTCTTTAAACAGCATCGACATGACTTTTAAACACTTTTTAGACTTCAAATTTCAATCAGTTTCTGCTTGTCTAATTTTAGGTTGTTACTTCACTAGCTGGTCGGATTATCCGGGATTTCGGATTCCCGGGGTCCGGAATTCTACAGTTTCACGGTGCGCTAAAATATATGCTATTCTACAAATATAAAATTAAAAACACAAGAACTTAAAACATCTTTTTCAAAGCTTTTATCGTTATGAAACTTCGCTTTCCATACATATAATGGAAACCAGATGTCCATTTCAAATGCATAGCGCGAAATTGTTTATCATAGCAAATGGAGAAATTGTGACCTCACGTAGATTAAAGCAGGACATATTTATGACACTTGCTCGCTGTTTGCAATCCGAAACCCAGCGTTTGCGAGAAAATTTAATGCTTTTGAGTCCCTCTTCCTCCATGGCGAACCAAACCAATTTCCTGTCTTGAGGGAAGGTTTAATGCAATTTCCACAACACCGCGCAGTTTCAGTGAGTACGTAGTTGCGTTGTCGGTCAATAGATGGCAGTGGAGAAGCATAACGCTCTTTTGGTCAATTAGTTGCAGGCTCAGACGAAATCGTAAAATTTAATGCAAGATCAATCGTAGATACGTGAGGTTGCATTTGCAAAATATTACTTGATGTTCGAATAAAATCCGAAAATTAAAAAAATAATAATAAATAATTAAAGAAGAAAGAATGATAAAAGCAAATAAAAAATCTAATAATCTTTCACATTTGTATTTTATTAACTCACTTCCAAGAATAGCATCAACATTTAGTTTTCTGACAAGTTTTGTGGCGAAGAAAATGTCTCCGCAATTTTGTATCACTTCAGAAAGAAATATAGTTTCTTTAAGAACTTTCGAAATTTTAATATCAATTGAATATCGCCGGGAAAGTAGGTCCTTCATATTCTGGGAGAACTTCTCGTTTATTACTGCATTTTTGGTATTGATTGTTCTGCAGAATCTCTACATAGTATAAAATGAAGTCTCCAAAAAGCGTCTGTGTGTTTGAACTCGCAAAAATCGAGAACTACCCGGCTGATTTTGCTGAAATTTTCACAATTTGTTCCTTTAAGCTCTGAGAAGGTTTGCAGGCCAGTTCGAAAAGAATTCGATGAATAGTTATTTTTTTATTCTAATTTAGGCCCATCACGTAAATTCCCGATTATGAGAGTGAAAAATTACTTGCACATATTAATATTACATATCGTTGGAAAGAGTAGAATTTTCCGCATTCTACGCAATTCGTTTCAAGGCTCTAACTTACTTACGGCGGGAGTTATTTGTATTTTTATCTCGAATTTGTTTAGGCTTAGCTGAAATTTAGGCACTACTTTCTTAATTAAATCTATCATAAAAAGCGAAGGAATTGTCTCACAGTTTTCTTTTTGACACCATTCAAAAGAGCTGCTTTTTTTACTCCAGATCTAACTCGACCTATGGTCGAAAGTTTAACCCTCTATCTCCATTAGAAATAAAGTTACAAGAGAATGAAATGAAGTTCAAAAATCTGTTCTCTATTCAAGTTTTTAACCATTTTATTTTGCGTTTCCACGGTAACGCTTTTTGAATCCATTGTTTATTTCCATCTTTCTCATTATCAATTCTTAAATTTATTTTATTTTGTGTTCCCATGGTTACGCTTTTTAAATCCATCTATCTTATTTTGTTTTAATTTCTCAAAAGTATTTTAATATCTGACGTCATTGTTTGGAGGGGAAATTTTGCATGATGGCTTTTTTTTTCTTTTATTTCTGGCTGATTGTTGACTATACGTCACTTGACAAAATTTTTGTTTTCAAAGTAGACCGGGAAAAGCCGGGCAACGCAGCTAGTTAAAGCTAAAACAATGCAGATGCTAAATAACTTTGCAAATGCTAAATAAGTAAAGAAACACAAGTGTGAAAAAAGAAGTTTGATTAATTTACCTGCTAAACCTAAAGAACTGAAATCCGTCAAGAAACTATAGCGGAAAATTTTCCGAACGTTCTTGGTTCTACACTGAAACAGAGTTCTTAACTTTCTTTGTCCAATACTACGTAACGTATTACAAATCTTGACGACAGCAGAAACAAATCTTAGGCCCAAAAACTATAATTTATTTGGATCCCTTTATTATTTTTCATATTAGGGTCATTCTCACAGAAACGGCCATTTTCACGTCCCTGTAATATTTACGAATGTTTTATGACTCATACATATTTTTATGGGCTTAAGTACTTTTCAGGATAGAGTTCAATAATGCTACCAAAAGTAAAATGTCTACATTTTGTTTTATAGGTCTTTAATGTAAGTTAAAAGTACCCAAATGACATTTTCTCACTTGTCCCCACTATTAGTAAAAAAATAAGCAAAAATTATTTCTAAGCAAACAAACTATGAGTTGACATTTCTGGGGTTTTTATTTCAAAATATTGAGAAATTTAAGTTAAAAAAAAACATTTAATATTAAATTTTCAAGAAAAATTAATTCATGTAATTATTTTTAAGTTTGTCCCTAGCAGTTGGGGTCATTCCCTTACAACAGTCAATTTCCTTCCCAGAATCGCAACAAATACATTTTTTGTCAGCAAAAAGTGTTGTAATTTAGAGCTAGAAACTTAGAAAAATATTGCAACACATTTGAAGCCTTTAATTTGTCAGAAATTATTACTTGGAATCTATATGAAAGCATAAAATCAGAGAAGAGTTTTTGCATCCGTCATTCCCTCACGTCACATCTGTTTTTATAGAAAAATAAAATAAAATAATGCATGAAAACTGGATGATCATAAGTTGCTTCCTAGTTTGAGAATATAGTAAAACCTATGGAGTTGATCACCCTTGTAACTTGACCACCTGTCTAAGTTGACCGCTTTTTTCAGGCACGGAATTAGCCCTTATCATGTAAATCAATTTTTGTAAGTTGACCACCTGTTTAAGTTGACCACTAAGGTAGTGCATCGCAAGTGGTCAACTTACGCAGGTTTCACTGTATTTGTATGCGAAGAAACTCAAATATCAGTTAGGCATAAATTCTAAGAGTCCAATTTTAATGAATTCGTCATTCCTTCACAAGTGAGGGAATGACGCTCAAGTGAGTTTATTTTGCTGAGGGTATAATGCTATTCAAAACTTTTTTTGTTTTAGTGGACCAGTATTTTTTTCATAAAGCCCTTACATATACCGAAACCGTAAAAGGTTTTATATGATTCCGCCCACTTTAATTTTTCTGAACGTAATGAGCTCAAAATGACTGTTTTTATGAGAATAACCCATTACTAGGCTTGCCAGACCTTCCGGTTTGACTGGGACAGTCCCGGTTTCAAACAAGATCCACGTGTCCGGTCGGTTTACTTCATGCTCCGGAAAAAAAATAAGTTTGATTACAAATGACCAAAAAAGTATAAAAATTATTAATTGTGAAGGAATATTTAGAATAATTGCTTTATCATTTGAGGCAGTGAGAAGCAAAGGGATAAAAGTGGCAAAATTACAGAATTGGAGAAAACCAGTAGACATGGTAGGAAAACCTTTTCTCTGTCTTAGGGCAACAGATGGTATTAGTAGCCCTGGTAGTGGCTGCTATACAGCATGATTTAGAAGAAAGTTTCAATGAAAGCCTACCTAAGAGATAATCTTAAAACGCGTTTTACTCAAAACTTCTTAAAAATGTCCACTTGCATCCCTTTGCTTTTCATTGCCTCATTTTATAACATTGACTTGTAAAATTAACACTAGATTAGTTTGTGAGGATTTTTACGAGATTAAAACCATAAATGAATGTCTAAAAAAGTGCCATAGAATGAAAAGCATATCTAAATAGCGCTCAATTTTTTATTCCTCATTCAAAGCGTTTTTTTCTAAATAAAATATTTACAACGCGGAAATGAAACATTTTCAAACTTTATCTGCTTATGTCATTTTCTATTACCCCTGTTTTAGGTTCATAACTAGTAAAAAATCAGAGGTATTTGCTCTTTTGAATACTATCAACAGTGGGGGGGGGGGGGAGTTTCTGGTGTTCCGGCTGAACATTTCAGAAATCTGGCAAGCATACCCATTACTTTCTGAGTTAGTCGCCAATATTTCATCAAATTAATTTTGATCACTCCAGTTTTGATTCATTCGTTATGCCATCAAGTTATGTTTTTAAATTTGCATTAAATTCCGGTCCGTTCCAAAAAGTTTATCTTGATTTTAATTGATTTAACGATTTTTTTTCTTGAGGCATGTATTTTAAATTGGTAAAGGTGTTGAGGCTAATATTTATCGGGCGAGAGACAGCAGGAAGAAGAAAATAAGGTAAGATAACATGCTTTGAATACGAGAAGAATCAATTGGGTCTGTTACTTGACCGCTAGCCAGCAGTAGTATCATCATCAGCTGTAAATATCATAGGTCACTACAAGTAAATAGTCATTATTTTCGTCATAAGGGATTCTTCATCATCAGGGATTAGTCAGCGAAGGTGACTTGTCGCCATCATAGTTTAGTAGAGTCATCATTTCGGTCTCATAATAAGTTATTGTTAATAGTCACGGTCCATTGAACCTTTTGGTGACCGATCAAGTATTCACGCGGAGCCACTACTCCTAATTATCCATTTACATGAAGCCACTACTTCATTTTATATAAACACATGAAGCCACTGCTTCGTATTATGTGAACACATGAAGCAACTGCTTCGTATTATGCAAACACATGAAGCAACTGCTTCGTATTATGCAAACACATGAAGCCACTACTTGTGACCCACAAATCATCCTCATCATCTTTAAGGTAATTCGATTTTAATAGTTAAAAATTATTCACAATTCTAACCACAGTTCAAAAGAAAACAACCTTTTATTAGCTTTAATCTGCACACCTTTTTAGCCAAAAAAAAAAAAAAAAAAAGAATTCGTCGCATTTATCAATAACGTTGTGATAATCCAATTATTGATGCGAAAAAAAATGCATTGTTACATTTGATCAAATAAGTTATTGTTGTTACAGTTAAAAATCAAAAGACAACAATGATTTATAAAAATTACTAGCTGTAGGTGAGACCGGGGCAGATATTCTATAGGGCAGGTATTCCAACACGCCATAGTTTAAGTGCTTCTCGCTAGGTAGCGACGCTTACCGGACAGTGTGAAACTGCAGCACTGCGCACGCCTTCCACGTGATCCTCAGTTCATCAGCTGACTTTGTCTTGATGAGACGTCAACTTTTACGGTTTTTCTTTTGGTGAGTAACTTTGCAAGAATTAACTTTTCATTAAAAAAAAACATGCATGATACTGTTTTTGTTTCATTGTCAGGACCTAACTTTAAACTATATTTCATTACGGTTCTGATGGCGTGATTGCTTTGGCAAATAGTTTTTATTTTCATAGTTAAATATTACAAAAAGTATCAAATATGGCGTTGGGGCACGTATTCCAATTCAATACGGGGCACATTTTCTAATTGGAAAATGTTCCCCGGGCTCTCCATGATTTCATTTTATGCTTTCATTATTTTTATTTTTTTTACCGTTTAACTTTATATTTTTAGCCAATAATTTATAATTACTGCATAAAACTACAATTTTAAATATTTAAAGTTAAATTTTGGATAACTACTTAAATGATCTGATTTTTTTTTAATAGTATCAAGTCATATCTGAAACTGAATTTCATTCTCCAATGTGATATATCAAATGGACTGAAAATGGTGCGCAATTACCGTAAGAAGTCAAACCCAGGGGACTAACTACACACAAGCGCAAATAAATGCAGCGCTTGCATCAATAAGAAATGGATGTAGTGTTAGGAAAGCTTCTATAGACTTTAATATAAATACGAGAACATTAAATAACTACCGCCACAAGTTCATTACTGTTCAGTTGGCTCCAACTGAAGTACCTCAAGTCGAAGTGCCTTAGGCCGAAGTTCCACTAGCCGAAGTGCCTGAAACCAAATTACCACAAGCCGAAGTGCCTCAAGCTGATGGCCCTCAAGTCGGAATGCCTCAGGCCGAAGTACCTCAAGTCGAAGTTTCTACAACCCAAATGCCACAAGTTGATGTACCGTCAGCACGAGTTCCTGCAGTTGAAATGGTCTCAACTAAAGACTTGTCCCAAACTGTTCACTGACAGATCGGCTCCAGACGAAATAAACAATGTATGCTCAACTACTAACACTTCTGACAATCGTCCAAGTATTTTCAATGAACCTTGTCAACCACAATTAGGGTTAACAGAATGTGTTCCTTTTACATCTAAGGACATCCAAGGTGAGCCTAACCCACAACATTTCGCTCACCGATAGCTGGTTCTTTGCCTCAACAGTATTTTCTATCCCCTGAAGAAATTAGACCATTTGAAAAGGCTGCCCTGAGGAAAGGCACACGCAAGGGGAGGAAAAAATGAAAATCCGCCATTCTAACGGATGTATATTCTCCTATCAAAAACGCTCTTCAAACAGAGCAAGAAGCAAAAAAAAAAAAAAAAAAAAAAGAAAAGAAAAAGTCCAACACGGTCATTTTGAAAAATGAAAAAGGAAAGCAAACTGTGACGCCTCAGGTATTTGTTGATGAAAAAAGGGAGAAGAAGACATTTAAGAAAGACTTAAGAAAAATAAAACTAAATATGCCAATGTATCCAGTGAGGAAGAAGATGAAGACTGTGTTTGCCTATATTGCTTTGACACCTTTTCTAACTCAAAGAGAAAAGAAAAGTGGACCCAGTGTATTCGTTGCAAGAAATGGGCTCACGTAGTGTGCGTCAAAAAAGAAGACTCTTTGTTTTTTGTTTGCATTAACTGTCACAGTGATATGGAAGATGACTCTGACTAACTTTGATTACTGTTATAATACATTTTAATGTAATAAATTATTAAGAATGTACCCATTGTACTTACCAATGGATTAGAATATAAATTTAACGTTACACTCCATGTTTATTTTACCTTAATTATAGACCATTTAAACTAATTGGAAAACTTGCCCCGATCCAATTTTATATGTTAGAAAACGTGCCCCGGCTACGGGGCTGGTTTTCCAACGTGACTTGGTAACAAATATATATTTATTTCTTTGAACTTTTTAAAAATTTTTATATTTTAGTAATGTTAATACTTAGCCTAAAGTACAAGAATTCAAGCCGTAATCAAAACTTAACAAAATGTTAAAAAAAAAAAAAAAAACAAAAAAGTTGGAAAACCTGCCCCGGTCTCCCCTACTGCTAAGAATTTGAAAGAATACCCTTGAATAAATGAAAATCTCTCAACCTCCCCTTTCTGATGTAAAATAATCTATTTCTTACACTAAAATGCTTATATACTGTTTAAAAATTCTAAAAAATAAAAAAAAAGAATCATTAGTATTTACCTATCACCCTTAAAAGAATCTGAAAGGAAACATAGATCAGTTTTATGGAGGAACATCCCACCTTGTATTGTTTTATTATATTTCAAAGTGATGAGGCAGCGTCTTCGATGAAAGCTCCCAGGCGGCTTGACGTTTTCCAACGTTTCTAACAATTATCGTTATATTCCAACCAATTTACACCAAACCTTGAAAAATCGAGCTCCGTCCTTACCCACAAAAATAAAATAGCAATTAGTATAAAGAACAAAATATTATTCATCCGGAAACGAAAGCACGGCATTTAAGCATTTACAAATTTGAAGAATTTCTAAAATATGAAATTAAACTTCACTTGTTTAAAAAGATTTATCTGTTAATCTTTTTTTATTGAACAAAGCACCTAAACTTCTCTAAAGGGTAATTGAAGTGCATATTGATTTAAACGAGCTGATGTGTGCATCACATGACTTCCTTTTACTCCAATTTAATTTCATTTCCCCATTATTGGCAATTTTAACGTGATTCAATAGTTTAATCACCAACAGTGGCGAAATTGAAATCAGATTTAAAAAAAAAAAAATAAAAAAAAAAAAATCCGCCAAATTTGTCGCCAAAAAGAATGGCGATATATCGCCAAGTGTCCGCCAAATTATAACACCACTTGAATTTACATCGAAACTAACAATGATCCCCCCCCCCCTGAAAGCGACAAGAGACCCCTTTAGATACACCCGAATGCAACCAAAATGGGAGGTGCACAACTAGTTCTCACTAGGAGTCTACGTACCAAATTTCAACTTTCTAAGACATACCGTTCTTGAGTTATGCGACATACATACGCACATACGCACGTACGCACATACATACATATGTACATACAGACGTCACGAGAAAACTCGTTGTAATTAACTCGGGAATCCTCAAAATGGATATTTCGCGTGTCTATACGTTCTTAGGCACTTATCCACGTGTGGTCAAGCGACTATACTACACAAAGCAATACTTGTCTAAGGAAAATTTGGATAGACTTAAATAGTGGCTCTATACTTGCCCGCCGCACAAAATAAGATTCAAAAGAGCACAAAACATGTTAAAAGCCTTGGATACTTATGAAGTGGAAAAAAATTTACAAAACATTTTACTTGAGAAAAGCATTGACCAGTCAAATCAAAGCAACGTAATTCTTGCTATCAAGAGAGTATTGAAATGATACACTAAATATTCAATTGAGTTCGTGAAAGCCTTCGAACATGGAACTAAAAAGAAGATGCCACCTTCGGCAGAAAAATCAGCGCTTTCGATGGACATGTGGTGTTAATTTACAAGTTCACCTCCTTGGTACTAAAAACACAGCTCCTTTGAACCCCGATATATGTGAATGCTGGTCTTAGTAAATTTGTGTGATTTAACTTTGTAATAGTTCATCATAGAGTTATTGCTTCTTGCTGTGATATTTTTAGAATTTGATATAATCACTGTTGAATTTGCTCTCTTAGAAATCCTTCCAATTACTAGCCTTTGTTTGAATTTTTGAGGCACTCTTTTAAAAATCATTTAAACTGAAGATTTTTGAACAGAAAATATGACTTTTACTTCTTAAACATGGCAGAAAACTACTGACCTGAAAATGCTTGAAATAATAATAACAAAATCTTCAACATTCTAGCAAAAGAAGGTGCAATTTTAATTCTGCTGTAGTAATTGCATTTTAAGTGCTCTCCAGAAAAGTTTTCAGAAAACAACATTAAATAATGACTTTATCAAAATAATTAAGTTTGAAAACACCCAACTTCTATCTTGTTCGTGCTTAATTACTAACATGTGATACTAAACTTTTTTTTTCTTCAAGAAATAGAAACATTATCCTGTTTCGCTTACATTTTTTTCATCAAATCTTATTAACTTCCCGTTACAAGAGCACTAAAATTTCTAATCAGTTCACTGAACAGAAGTAATTATATCTTCTAGATAAAAGTATTATAAAACCATTATTTGATTCGCTAAGACTTTCGAACAATTATTTTATTTTTTGTGCACGTATTGTTGCCCTGAATTCAATAATAAATCAGTTTGATGAGTTTAAAATGGAAGAAACAACGACGGCGAAATAAAATCTTGTCTCGTACCTCAAAAATAAAGAATAAAGGAAGTCCGGATGAGAGAATATTTTTGTTCACTCTCCGTGGCAGCAAGAAATAACGTCTAATGTTACAATAGAGATACATTTCATACGAACGTCAACTTTTTTAAACTGCCGAAGAAGTTCTATTTTTAACATTCTCAAACGAGTTTTAAAATTGTACGCTTCTATTTCTATGATGTACATTTTCACTTTCTTTGAGTTCAACAAGAGGTTTTAGTATTCTTCTTTATATGTCTGTATGTATTATAATTTAAAAATTGGCAACAAGAATTTATAGCATTTCTTTATATACATACACACACACACACACACACACACACACACACACACATATATACATACATATATATATATATATATATATATATATATATATATATATATATATATATATATATATATATATATATATATATATATATATATATATATATATATATATATATATATATATATATATATATATATATATATATATTATAATCTAAATAATGGCAACAAGAATTTTTAGTATTTCATTTCATATTTCGGCATTATCCTCATATAAATAGTAGCCGATGATCGGGTAACCCGCGAGTTTCGACAATGAAACTCGCGCCACGGCAAGATCTTTTGACAATGTGTTTTGGTAATGTTCAACATGCAGGGAAAGGCTTTACCATGACGAGGCTAAACTCAATCCGGTCACTTGACTGTTTTACTGGTAAGACTCATTTAAGGGGAATGAAGAAACGAAAACAATGAGCGCTGGCTACTGGAATTTTGATTCATTCACTGGAGTTAGGGTTACAATTTCAACTATCAAACTATCACCAAACAGGCAACGGCTTCGTTCAAATGTAGAAGCAATTTTCAGTCGTCATACCTTGACGGGTGACTCTCTGTGTATTTAAATAATGGCAAGCAGTACATTCAACTATGTTTCATTTCTGGTATCCTTAAACAAAGCTGAAAATGTGCATGGATATGTAAAAAGTAACGGTTGTGGGCTGTTATTGGTTTTGCCACAAAAAAAAAAAAAAAAAAAAAAATATCTTTGTGTTTAATTTGAATTTGTTTAACGTGGGCGTATTGCCTTACTTGGATAGTTGATGACCTGGTTTGAATAATTTCTGTGAAGAATATGCGGAAACCATTTTAGATACAT